>NW_004444117.1:2118319-2119274 GCF_000243295.1 Trichechus manatus latirostris
CACAAGAAAAGAAAACTATAGGCCAACATCCCTGATGAATATAGATGCAAAAATCCTCAACAAAATACTAGTGAACAGAATCCAATAACAGCACATTAAAACAGTCA
This sequence comes from Trichechus manatus latirostris, assembly GCF_000243295.1. NCBI lineage: Eukaryota > Metazoa > Chordata > Mammalia > Sirenia > Trichechidae > Trichechus > Trichechus manatus. Next base: position 2,118,427 of record NW_004444117.1, read on the forward strand.
TACACCATTAACAAGTGGGATTTATTCCAGTAGTGCAACGATGGTTCAACATTAGAAAATCAATCAATGCAATATTCCACATTAATATAACAAAGAACCACATAATCATCTCTACTGATCTAGAAAAGGCATTTTAAAAATCCAACATCCTTTCTCGATGAAAACCCTCAACAAGATAGGAATAAAAGGAAAGTTATCTATATGACTAAGGGCATTATGAAAAACCAACAGCCAAAATTATACTTAATAGAGAAATATTGAGAGCTTTCCCCTTGAAATTAGAAAAGACAAGGATGCCCACTCTCATCACTCCTATTCAATACTGTGTTGTAAGTCCTACCCAGAGCAATAAGACAAGAAAAAGAAATAAATGTATCCAAATCAGAAGAAGGAAGTAGAATAATCTCTATTCATGAATGACATGATCCTATATATAGAAAATCCCAAAGAATACACAAGAAAGCCTTCAGAAGCTAATAGAGGAATTTAGCAAAGTTGCAGAGTACAAGGTCAACAAACAAAAATCAATTGGGTTTCTATACACCAGCAACGAGAAATCTGAAGTGGAGGTCAATTTATACCAATAAATGCACACATCCAAAAAGAAGAAAGGGCCAAAATCAAAACATTAACCCTACAACTCCAACAAATAGAAAGAGAGGAGCAAAATAAGCCCTCAGGCACCAAAAGAAAGCAAATAATAAAAATTAGAGCAGAATTAAATGAAATAGAGAACATAAAAACAATTAAAAGAGTTAACAAGACCAAAAGCTAGTTCTCTGAAAAGATAAACAAAATCAATAAACCAATGGCCAAACTGACAAAAGAAAAACAGAAGAGGAAGCATA
>NW_004444117.1:2122948-2124423 GCF_000243295.1 Trichechus manatus latirostris
CATAGACACAAAAATCCTCAACAAAATTCTAGCCAATACAATTCAACAAGATATCAAAAAAATAATTCACCATGACCAAGTGGGATTCATATCAGGTATGCAGGGATGGTTCAACATTAGAAAAACAATCAATGTAATCCATCACATAAATAAAACAAAAGACAAGAACCACATGATCTTATCACTTGATGCAGACAAGGCATTTGACAAAGTCCAACACTCATTCATGATAAAAACTCTCAGCAAAATAGGAATAGAAGGGACATTCCTCAACATAATTACGGGCATTTATACAAAGCCAACAGCCAACATCATTCTAAATGGAAAGAGTCTGAAAACATTTCCCTTGAGAACGGGAACCAGACAAGGATGCCCTTTATCAACATTGTGCTGGAGGTCCTAGCCAGAGCAATTAGGCAAGAAAAAGAAATAAAGGACATCCAAATTGGTAAGGAAGAAGTAAAAGTATCCCTATTTGCAGATGATGTGATCTTATACACAGAAAACCCCAAAGAAACCACAAGAAAACTACTGGAACTAATAGAAGATTTCAGCAAAGTATCAGGATACAAGATAAACATACAAAAATCCGCTGGATTCCTTTACACCGACAAAGATAACTTTGAAGAGGAAATCACCAAATCAATACCACTACAATAGCTCCCAAGAACATAAAATACTTAGGAATAACTCTAACCAGAGATGTAAAAGACCTATACAATGAAAACTACAAGACATTACTGCAAGAAACCAAAAGAGGCCTGCATAAGTAGAAAAACATAGCTTGCTCACGGGTAGGAAGACCCAACATTGTGAAAATGTCAATTCTACCCAAAGTGATCAACAGATACGATGCAATCCCAATCCAAATCCCAACAGCATTTTTTAATGAGATGGAGAAACAAATCACCAACTTCATATGGAAGGGAAGAGGTCCTGACTAAGTAAGCATTACTGAAGAAGAACAAAGTGGTAGGCCTCACACTACCTGATATTAGAAACTATTATACCACCACGGTAGTGAAAACGGCCTGGTACTGGTACAACAACAGATACACAGACCAATGGAATAGAATTGAGAATCCAGACATAAATTCATCCACCTATGAGCAGCATATATTTGACAAAGGCCCAAAGTCCGTTACATGGAGAAAAGACAGTGTCTTTAACAAATGGTGCTGGCTTAACTGGATATCCATCTGCAAAAAAAATGAAACAAGACCCATACCTCACACTATGCACAAAAACTAACTCAAAATGGATCAAAAACCTAAATATAAAATCTAAAATGATAAAGATCACGGGAGAGAAAATAGGGACAACGCTAGGAGCCCTAATACGTGGCATAAACTGAATACAAACCATAAGTAACAATGCACAAACACCAGACAATAAACTATATAACTCGGCGCTCTTAAAAATCAAACACTTATGCTCATCAAAAGACTTCACCAAAAGAGTAAAAAGGCAACCTA
>NW_004444117.1:2126051-2128108 GCF_000243295.1 Trichechus manatus latirostris
GGGTGGAAAGGAGGAGTGTGCTGTCATATTATAGGGATAGCAACTAGGGTCACATAACAATGTGTGTATAAATTTTTGTATGAGAAACTAACTTGAGCTGTAAACTTTTACTTAAAGCATAATTTAAAAAAAGAAATCTGAAATGGAAATTAGGAAAACAATTCCACTTACAACAGCATCTAGGAGAATAAAATACCTAGAAATAAATTTAATCTGGGATGTAAAAGACTTATACAATGTAAACTATAAAACATTACTGAAAAATATTAAAGAAGATCTAAATAAATGGAAAGATATTCCATGTTCATGTATTGGAAGATTTAATATTGTTAAGATATTGATACTACCCAAATTGATCTACAGATTCAACACAATCCCTATCAAAACTCCAACAGGCTTCTTTACAGAAATGGAAAAACTAAGCTGCAATTTTATATGGAATGGCAAGAGAGCCTGAATAGCTTAAGCAGTTTTGAAGAAGAGCAAAGTAGAAGGACTCAAACTTCCTGATTTCAAAACTTCTTATATAACTACAGTATTCAAAACAGCCTGGTACTGGTATAAATAATAGACACATATACCAATCGAATAGAATTGAGAGTCCAGAAATAAACTCACACATCTACGGTCAATTGATTTTTGGCAAGGATGCTAAGTTTATTCAATGGGGTAAGAAGAATTTCTTCAATAAACGGTGCTGGGAAAATTGGATTTCCACATGCAGAAAAATGAAACAGGATTCATGCCTCACACCACACCCAAAAACCAATTCAAAATGGATTAAGGACCTAAACGTGAAACTAAAACCATAAAATTCTTAGAAGAAAATACAAGGGCATGGCTGTCAGGCCTAGCTTTTAACAATGGATTAGCTGATACAATAACAAAAGCACAAACAGCAAAAGACAAAATAAATAAATGGGACCTCATAAAAATTACTTTTGTTCCTCGAAAGACTTTACCAAAAAAGTGAAAAGACAACCTATTGAGTGGGAGAATATCTTAGGAAACCATATGTCTTACGAGTCTAATAGCCAAAATATATATATAAAACTTTGACAATTAAACAACAAAATGACAAATAATCCAATCAAAAATGGGCAAAGGACTTGATAGACGTTTCACCAAAAAGGAAATGGCCAACAAACACATGAAAAGATGCTCATTGTCTTTAGCCATGAGAGATGCAAATCAAAACCACAGTGAGATACCATTTTATTCAGATGGCCAAGATTAAAAAATAGTAATAACAAATGTTGGTGAGGATGTGGGAAAATTGGAACCCTTATTCACTGCTGGTGGGAATGCAAAATTTTACAGCCATTGTGGAAAACAGTGCAGTGTTTCCTTACAAAAACTAAAAATTGGACTATCATACGATCCAGCAATTCTGATACTCCTAGATACACAAAAGTAGTCTCCAACGTACGATGGGGTTCCATTTTAATGACTGTTGTAGGTTGGTTCTGACATAAGTTAAAAACCTAATTTTTTTGGTTTGTTTTCATTATTATTGCCTTTTATTATCAATATCTTTATAAATCCAATCTTTGTCTTTGGAGTTGAAACCATTATCAGTAAACTTACAGATATGTTTTTATACATACATAAATAAAAAAATACACAAATCATAAAAGTTTACTCCTATGATGAATAAGAAAGAGTTGGATGACATTGGCATTTTGTCAGTTGCGGTAATAACTCCACTAATGGAAGGTTCTGGATCATCTGGATTATTCCTGGGAATGGGGATAGTGTTTCTAGTCAGAAAATTAGTGAGAGTTGTCTGTATGGTCCTTTTCTTTTTTTCTTAATATATTTTGCTGTAACATCTCACTGCTTCCCAAATCTGCCTATTGACTTTAGCAAAGCAATCAGTGTTTGGATCCATGTTTTCAAGCAACTGAAGCCCCTGCTTTAGTTTATAAAAAACTCCAGTTAATGGCCTGACAGACTGGAGAAACCCCGAGAGTATGGCCCCCGGGCACCCTTTTAGCTCAGTGGTGAAGCCCCTCCTGAAGTTCACCGTTCAGCCGGGGATTGGACAGCCTCATAAA
>NW_004444117.1:2128466-2133506 GCF_000243295.1 Trichechus manatus latirostris
GTTCCCTTTATTCATGATCTATGAGCTGTTCCACATCGGTGATATCAGGTTCTAAATTCAGCGTTCTTGCCATATGGATGATTTTTCCACTGAGCTCTTCCATTATATTATCCTGATCAAATGCTTGGAGCATGTTCACATAACTCAGCAATTTTTTTCCATATCCCCTGCATGCATTTTCCTGTAACTTCCTCCCAGGAAGATGCAATGTTGCAGATACACTGGCAGTCGTAAGTGCGATTCATCATAACCTGAATACATTGTAAGCTGGGGACTACCTGTACCCAAGGGACTTGAAAGCAGTGACACAAAAAGACACCAGTGTACATCAGTGTAGATCAACATTCATTGTAGCACTATTCACTATAGCCAGAAGGTGGTAACAACCTAAAAATCCACCAATGGATGAATGGAGAAACAAAATGTGGTACATACATACAATGTAATACTACTCAGCCAGAAAGAGAAGCCCTAGTACATGCTAAAACATAGATGAGCCTTCAAGACATTATGCTGAGTGAAATAATTCAATCACCAAACGATTTCACTTATATAAAAAGACAAGAATAGACAAATATATAGAGACTAAAGTTTATTTGTGATTACCAGGGGCAGGAGGGAAGGAGAATGGGGGAGTTATCAAGTATGGAGCACTGAGTTTTTGTTTATGGAAATGGAATACTGCATTGATTAAGTGTAATGATTGCACAGTCAACGTAACTGATGTCACTGTAAAAACTGAATTGGCAAATGTCGTGATATGTATTTTTCTAAAAAAAAAACAAAAAAGGAGCTGCTGATGCTACTTATATACAACAAACCACCTCATGGGATTTGTTCTCTTGATTTGGAGGTTTAGGGTCATGGTTTCATGGGACACCCCAGTCAATTGGCCTAATATCATTTTTAGTGCTCCAAACAGGTAGAACATACCTCCTAGTTCACTGCATAGTTCCTGGGGTCTTAAAAGCTTGCAAGTGGCCATCCAAGGCACAACAATTGGTCCCTATTCACCTGGAGCAATAGAGGACAAAAGAGAGTCAGGAATAGGAGGAGGAAATGGAAATGTGTAGCTAATTGCCTACACGAAGAACTGCCTCCTTTGCTCTGAAACCAGAAAATCTAGATGGTGCCTGGCTGCCATTACTGAATGTTTTGATCAAAGATTCTATAGAAGAATCCTGATCAAAAGGGAGAAAAATGCAGAACAGAATTTCAAATTCTCATGGAATCCAAACTTTCTGGAGCCATTCAGCCTGGATGAACATCCGAAACTCTTGCCATGAAATAACCTTTACACCTTAAACCAAAAATGTCCTCTGAAGTCTTCTTTAAACTAAACAATAGCTTAATTAGTAAAGAATGTCTGTCTTGGCATTGTGCTCTTTTAAAGAACTATCTATATCGAGTCAAATTGACAACAGCAACTTGAAAGGTTAGGGAAAAAACCTAGGGGACAGTAAGTTCATGTTAATGGTAGAGGAATAATTTGGAAAAGGAGAGTAAGAATTGTTGCACGACTTGAAGAATTTAATCAATGTCACTGTATTGTACATGTAGAAACTGTGTAACTGGTATATGCTTTATTGTATACATTTTCACAACAAAATAAATAATTTTTTTAAAAAGAGAGTGAAAAGACAACCCATGGAATGTGAGAAAATATTTGCAAACCATGTATCTGATACAGGACTTATTTCCAGAATATATAACAAACTCATACAACTCAATAACAAGAAGATAAATAACGTGATTTTCAAAAATGGTGAAAGATCTAAATAGATGTTTCGCCAAAGAATATATGCAAAGAGCTACTAAGCACATGAAAAGATGCTCAACATCATTAGTCATTACAGAAATGTAAGTCCAAACCACAATGAAATACCAATTCATACCCACTAGGATGTTTATAATAAAAAGGATGGACATGACAAGTTTTGGCAAGGGTGTGGAGAACTGCAACTCTCATATGTTGCTGGTGGGAATGCAAAATTCTTCAACTGCTTTGGGAAATAACCTGGCAGTTCCTCGAAATGTTAAATATAGAGTTACAATAGACCCGGCTCCAGAAGACAAAGTAAAGTATCATAACGAAATGTGCAAAGACCTGGAGTTAGAAAACTAAAAGGGAAGAACACATTTGGCATTTCTCAAGCTGAAAGAGCTGAAGAAAAAATTCAAGCCACGAGTTGCAGTATTGAGGAATTCTATGGGGAAAATATTGAATGATGCAGGAAACATCAAAAGAAGATTGAAGGAATACACAGAGTCACTGTACTAAAAAGAATTAGTTGATGTTCAACCATTTCAGGAGGTAGCACATGATCAAGAACTGATGGCACTGAAGGAAGACGTCCAAGTGGCACTGAAGGCACTGGCAGAAAAGAAGGCTGCAGGAATTGACAGAATACCAATTGAAATGTTTCAACAAATTGATGCAGCACTTGTAAGTGCTCACTCTTCTATGCCAAGAAATTTGGAAGAGAGCTACCTGGTCAACCTACTACAAGAGATCCATATTTGTGCCTATTCCAAAGAAAGGTGATCCAACCAAATGTGCAAATTTTCAAACAATATCATTAATATCACCTGCAAGTTAGATTTTGCTGAAAATAATTTTAAAATGGTTGCAGCAGTACATTGACAGGGAACTGCCAGAAATTCAAGCGAGATTCAGAAGAGCATGTGGAATGAGGGATACCACTGCTGATGTCAGATGAATCTTGTCTGAAAGCAGAGAATACCAGAAAGATGTTTATCTGTGTTTTATTGACTATGCAAAGGCACTCGACTGTGTGGATCATAACAAATTATGGATAGCATTTCAAAGAGTGGGAATTGCAGAACACTTAATTGTGCCCATGAGGAACCTGTACATAGACCAAGAGGCAGTCATTTGAACAGAACAAGAGGATACTGAGTGGCTTAAAATCAGGAAAGGTGTACATCAGGGTTATATCCTCTCACCATATTTATTCAATCTGTATGCTGAGCTAATAATCCGAGAAACTGGACTATATAGAGAAGAACACAGCATCAGGATTGGAGGAATACTCTTAACACCTGTGATATGCACATGACACAACCTTGCTTGCTGAAAGCAAAGTGGACTTGAGGCACTTACTGATGAAGATCAAAGACCACAGCCTTCAGTAGGAATTACACCTCAATATAAAGAAAACAAAAATCCTCACAACTGGACCAATAAGTAACATCATGATAAATGGAGAAAATATTGAATTTGTAAAAGATTTAATTTTACTTGGATATACAATCAATGCCCATGGAAGCAACAATTAAGAAATCAAATGACATATTACATTGGGAAATCTGCTGCAAAAACCTCTTTAAAATGTTAAAAAGCAAAGTTTTCACTTCGAGGACTAAGGTGCACCTGACCCAAGCCTCATCAATTGCCTCATATGCATGAGAAAACTGGACAATGAATAAAGAAAACCAAAGGAGAATCGATGCCTTTGAATTATGGTGTTGGCAAAGAATATTGAATATACCATGGACTGCCAAAAGACTGAACAAGTCTGTCTTGGAAGAAGTATAGCCAGAATGCTCCTTAGAAGTGAGGATGGCAAGACTTCATCGCATATACTTTGAACATGTTATCAGGAAGGACGAGTCCCTGGAAAAGAACATCATGCTTGTAAAGTAGAGGGTCAGAGAGAAAGAGTAAGACCCTTAGTGAGATGGATTGACACAGTGGCTGCAACAATGGGCTCAAACATAGCAATGATTGTGGGGTTGTGGCAGATATGGGTAGTGTTTTGTTCTGTTGCATGTAGGGTCACTACGAGTTGGAACCACCTCGACAGCACCTAACAACAACATAAGATCCAACAATTCTACTCCTATAAAACTTGTTGCCATTGAGTCAATTCCGACTTATAGCGACCCTATATACCACCCCAAAAAAGAAAGAAAACACACATCACACAAAACTTGTATGTAAATGTTCATATCAGCATTCTTCATAATGGCCAGAAAATGGAAATAACCCAATTGTTCATCAACTGATAAATGGGTAAATAAAGCATGGTATTATCTGTAGAATTGATTATTATTTGGCAATAAAAAGGAATGAAGTACTGATACACACTACAACATGTATTAACCTTGAAAACATTATGCTAAGTGAAATAATCTAGTCCAAAAAGACCATATATTATTCTATTTAAATAAATGTCCAATAAGGCCAGTCTATAGAGACAGAAATTAGATTAGTGGTTGCCTAGGACTAAGTAGGGTAGGAGGAATGGGAAGTAACTGCTAACAGCTTCTTTTTGGAGTGAGATGGTTGCACAACTCTGAATATATTAAATAAAAACCATTGAATTGTACACTTTTAAGTGAGTGAATTGCATAGAATGTAAATCATATCTCAATAAAGCGATAAACTTTGTTTTAAAAAAGGTGACAGCTAGAGTTGGCCCACGTACTGCAGTTTTCCAACCCTTGCTCTAGCATGTTGAGGGAAACGTTTTCTTTTTTTATCACCAATAATTCAGAGAGTTATTGATGATGTCTCTTGAGCATTAAGGATCATCAAATTTGGAGAAGTTTCTATCCAGTTTCTTTCCACGGTGTGGATTTTGGGGCATTTCAATTTTATTTTTTGGACAGAGCATGTTTTTAAACACTCTGGATTAGCAACATTCAGTAACCAGTTGGATGTCAATGTCCTTATTGTAGGAGGAATATTCTGAACTTTATATTGTCTTTGATGTTGTCAACATTTCATGTCAAATCAGAAAGAAATTTAAATGCTTTTCCAATGTGCTCATTGAATTCACACCTCTTCATTAATTAGATTGGCAAACACTCCAACAACCTGTCCATGGCTTCTCTTGGTATTTCTTTCTTTCTCCTAATGAATGACGACTTTTGGTTTAATCTGAAACCTTTTTCATTGCAATTCACTTTTTTTTTTTAATTTTTAAAATTTTTTCCCATACAAAAATTTATACATACATTGTTATGTGACTCTAATTGCTCTCCCCATACTGCGACAGCACACTCCTCCTTTCC
>NW_004444117.1:2138654-2140135 GCF_000243295.1 Trichechus manatus latirostris
GAGCTTATTCTTATCGACTCTTCTTTGTAGATGACTTTTTGCTTATCCCTAGCCGCTCTTAAAATTCTTTCTTTATCTTTGGTTTTGGCAAGTTTGATTATAATATGTCTTGGTGAGTTTCTTTTGGGATCTACCTTATGTGGGGTTCAATGAGCATCTTGGATAGATATATTCTCATCTTTCACGATATCAGGGAAGTTTTCTGCCAACAAATCTTTAACTATTCTCTCTGTATTTTCTGTTATCTCCCCCTGTTCTGATACTCCAGTCACTCATAGGTTATTCCTGTTGATAGAGTCTCACATAATTCTTAGGGTTTCTTCATTTTTTTAATCCTTTCATCTGATTTTTCCTCAAATAAGTTGGTATCAAATGCTTTATCTTCAGTCTCACTAATTCTGACTTCCATTGCCACAATTCTGCTCCTATGACTTTCTATTGAGTTTTCTAATTCTGAATTTTTATTGTTAATCTTCTGGATTCCTGATTTCTGTCTCTCTATGGATTCTTGCAGCCTGTTAAATTTGTCATTATGCTTTTCTCTAATCTTTTTAATTTCCTCTATTGCATGTTTTGCATTTTGCTTAATTTCTTGAAGAGTTCTGTATATTAATCTTTTGTATTCTCCCTCCGGTAATTTCAAGAAATTTTCCTCCTCTGGAAAATTTCTAGATTCTTTATTTGAGGAGCTTGCTGAAGCCATCATGGATTGCCTCTTTATGTGATTTGATATCGACTGTTGTCTCCGAGCCATCAAGAAGTTATTATATTGATTTATTTTCTGTTTGCTTACTGTGTCCTAGCTTCTTGTTTTGTTTTGATATGCCCAAATAGGCTGCTCGTATGAGCTAGTTTGATTATTGGTAACTTTGAAGCTCTAACGTCCTGTCACCAGGTGGTTAGATCTGTTACTAGGTATGTGAGCGCAGGAGTCTGCCCACTCCTCCTATATGGATTCAGCTCAGGTGCCCAGGTAGATAGCCACCAAGCGTGTGGTGTAGGCTTTCACTTACAGTCGTCGAAAGGCCTGGGTGATTGGTGTAGGCACAGGTATCTGGCTGCAGCAGGGGGACACACTCTGAGCAAGGCAGGGGGCTGACAGCTGCCCTCGAGTGTCCAGGAGGAAGGTGTGTCCCTGTTCCCTAGAGTATGCAGGTGGGTGGGTTTTGCAGCCGGACTATGAGCACCTAATGCTGTTGGCTATAAGGACTGGGGGGCACCTCTTATTCTTGGGCCCCTATCGCAGGTGGCTAGGTGGCGTGGGTGGAGCCACCAGTCCTCAGGCCCCTGATGTGGGTAGGTGAAGAACCTGCTGAATGGGCTGAGCGGTGTCAAATGTCACGAACCTGCCACTTCACAGCTGAAACAGTATATACCCTGTTGTACTGTGGTAATGAGGGCTGACGCTGTTGAGATGGGCCCATATAAGTCTATGCAGGGGGAAAGGCACTCAAAGTCCGTAGATCCCTTATGTCTGTGCC
>NW_004444117.1:2141185-2155998 GCF_000243295.1 Trichechus manatus latirostris
GGGATGAGACCAGTGGAGTATCTTAGATGGCCGCTCACAGGCTTTTAAGACCCCAGACACTACTCACCAAGGTAGAATGTAGAGCATTCTCTTTGTGAGTAGTGTCATGCCAATTGAGCTAGATGTTCCTAAGGGGGGTATTTTTGATCCACACGGTAGGCAATAAGGAATTACTTGTCTTTCACTGGATTGAGGGCTGCTTCTCACTGGGTCTGGGTGGCCATGTAGACTCTCAGCAGCTGGGTCTCTCGTGGTGCAGAAAACGCGCCTCCTGAGCTGAGCACAGCTGCTTGCCTGCCTCACCGCTTTTTCACGACCTGCTCAGGCCTTAAGCGCTCAGGCTCTCACTGGGTCAGGTCTGGCGACTCCTCACTGCTTCCGAACCATCTCTCCCTCCCCCTGCCACTCATTACAGTTCCTCAACTCTGCCTTTGATATTACGGCTCTCAGTTGCCATATATAATCGAACCACTTGTTTTTTCGGGTCTTTGTTGTAAGAGGGTCCACCGGAAGCATCTACTCTGCTGTCTTGGCCCCGCCTGCCATTCACTTTTTGAAGTTAGAGTTATTTCTATTGATTTATTTACTCACTTTTATTAGTTTTGTTTCATATTCTATTCATTTTTATCTAATTTTTCTTTCCTTTCTTTAATAAATACGTCTGAAAATGATAAAAGAAGGTACTCTTTATATAAATATCCACATCAGGAGCCTGTGATGCCTCCCTTGTTTTATCGAAGCATCCCAAAACAACTTTCAAAAGTGCAGTTAAACTGGTGTATTGAGGCGTCATCAACATTTTTAATAAACTTTTTGCATCTCGTTCACATTCAGGCTCCTCTTCTGGTCTTCAAAAATTTATTTTAGAAACCCTTCATTTTTTTTGTCATACTTGTGTTGTGAGGATTGGACACCTTTTAAACAACCAGATTATCTTGCTACATTTCACCTTCTAAAGAAATATCCAAGTTGGATCTGTGTTTAAAATACTCCATCTACGAGACAATCTCCAAAAAATAACTATTGCAAATATAGAAGTAGTCACAACCTCAGGTATAGCTGAGGCACCTTTTTCTCCAGTGAGGTGAGGAGACTGGGCTGCCTGTGGAACATATTCTAAGATACCCTGAGGGACAACACTGAGTGAGTTGGTGAGTTGGCACAGTGGCACTAGGAGTATTTCTGGAAACTATTCCTATACCCAGACGGCTACGATAACTCAGCTATACATGTTAGAGACTAAGAACCCTGTAAATAAGCTAATACATGCACCCTAAATCCAATTTCCCCTTAGCCAGAGTCTCAACATGCCCATGGCCACTCTGATGCCAGCCAACAGGAAGAGAGTGTGGCAGGAGAAGTGGGGGGAGTTGACAAAATAATCAAAGCACAAAAAGAATGAAAGCATATAGGGTTTATTTAGGCAGTTAATCTGTATGGATACAGGGAGACCTTTCTATTCAGAGAAACAGGAAGGCTCATCTTAGGCTAGTTATAATGAGTTTTTAAGGAGAAAGGAAGGAAATATACAGTAGAAAATTAACCATTGGCTAACTTTTCACAGGATTGATTGAATCATGCTCCCTGCCCTCTGTGAGGTCGGCTGGTATCAGCCTACCAGGTGGCCTGGCCAGCCCCACTGCTCATTTGCACAAATTCTCATGTGTTGTCTGGAGGTTTTAAATAATACCCACTGCTGTCGAGTCGATTCTGACTCATAGCAATCTAAAGAACAGAGTAGAACTGCCCCATAGGTTTTCCATTGCTGTAAATCTTTACAGAAGCAGACTGCGACATGTTTCTCCCATGGAGCGGCTGGTGGGTTCGAACTGCCTATTTTTCAGTTAGCAGCCAAGAGCTTTAACTGTACCACAAAAGTTCCTTTTAAATAATAAAGGCATCTCAATTACTCAGGAATTTCCAAGGTTTTTTAGAGTAATCTCTCAGGAAAAAAGGGAAAAGACCAAATTACTTTGGGTAAACTTAAATTCTTTGCACAAGGTAAACTTTGAGCAAGTTTTTGGTTAACACATGTCTTGTCACAAAGGGGGTTTGTGAGATTCATGATTACTATTCCTCCTATATTTCTGTTTATCTTTCTTGGTTGTTTCCCATTGCTGTCCAGTCAATTCTGACTCATAGAGACTCTATAGGACAGAGTAGAACTGCCCTATAAGGTTTCCAAGGAGTGGCTGGTGGATTTGAACTGCCGACCTTTTGGTTAGCAGTGAAGCTCTTAACCCACTGCGCCACAGGGCTCAATGGCTTTGGGTATATTTCACGTTGGTCAGTGATCGTTATGAAATTTCCTATGTACTCAGAGGAATCTGTCAACCTAGTCCTCAGTTTCTATTTTAAACAGAGTGAACTGATCTTCATTGATCATCATTAAAATTATTTTACTTTTGCAAAATTTATGAAAACACATGAGCATGTGAAGACATAGCATGGAAGGTGCCCATGCCAGTGAGGGGCCTGTAGTTGGGGCATCACTAGCTTCATGACAAACCCATCTCTGCTCCCTTCTCAAAACCATTTGCTGGCCTCCACTTATCCCTCCAGCTTTGTCTCCCACCATCACACCAGGCACTACAGCACTGACTGTTCCCTTTCCTCCTACTTTTGTACACGTCTCTGCTTAGGAAGCTCGTGGCTCCACTTCCTTCCCAACACATACCCAGAGTAGAGGACACTGTGGTGGCCTCCCAGCAGCCTCTCCAGGCCCAAAGAACTCAGCCCCCAGCTACTGCACGTGTTGGTTGCTTGTGGCTCACGGCTGAGTCCCTCTCTAGAACTGCCCTCAGCTAAAGAGATGCCTAGCCCAAAGTCATGCCCCTTTCCTGGGGACAGCCCATAGCCAATGACTGATCAGTGTTGCACACATACATTGCTTTAATTGGTACAACCCTGAAGAGCCAGCCCAGCTCCCTGTGGGATGGGCTGAGGCCTGTATTGCACTCACGTCACTGTTCAGCACCCATGGGTGCTGATCCTGAGAGCATCCCCAGTCAAAGCCCTGCACTCAAGCCTCTGCCCCAGAATCTGTTTCCAGGACACTGTGTTCCTGTGTCCATGCCTGACTCACTTTCACATGGCCCCTCCTGGTCCTCTTCTCCAAGCAAGCCCTTTCTCACCTCACTACCTTTGTACATGTCTCTGCTTGGCAGCCCTCTCCTCATCCTTCCTAACAAAGCCTCTTACCCTTTAAGAACCGATGGAAACACTCCCAGGTCAGCCACTGGCAGGAGTCTGAGCCACATGAGGCACTTTAGAGGTGGCTGCTCCCCAGGTTCTCCTTCCCAGGGCTCTGGTGAGGGGTCAACAGCTCCACCCCATCAGGCTGGGCACCCAGGGCCACAGCCAGCAATCCCATCTGGAGCTATCTGGGGCCAGGCAGGTTTGGTTCCAATCCATCCAATAGTAATGCTGGCCATCTCATTCCTGGGCCAGGATACCTCATCTCTCACACCAAATCTCCTCTCCCTTGACCATGGAGGGATGAAGGCACAGAAAAGCTAGCTGGTGCTCCCACAGCAGGTTGTGCAAGTGGGGCTGAGAGGCAAGGGGGAGGGCCCAGGTAAAGGAAGGAGCCAGTGATCCTGGCACCTCCAAAGGCTGTGACTGGGGCACAGCCTCTGAGTCACTGGTGTCCATGGGAACCAGGAGCCTGGAGGATGCAGAAGGCACAAACTGAGAATCACTGATCTAGATCAGGTTTCCACCTGTGTGCTTTGTGACCCAGAGGAAGCTAATCTGAGTCCTAACTCTGCCCCCTCAATCAGCACAACTGTTTTTTAATACATAAAATGGCAATTTTATTTACTGGAGTAAATGAGCAATGGGTCCTACCCTGGCCAGCCAGTGGTTTCTGCCTCCTTCCTCATGACACCTCCCACCCCTACCCCACGGAAGAAGGGGGCCAGTCAGCAGGGGTGCAGGCATTCTGTAGCCCATATTCTCCCAGTGGCCAGTGTCACTGTGGGGAAAGGCCAGCCAGGCATCATGAGAGAGGCTCCCACCGAGCTCCTACTCCCTAGAGGGGGCACACCTGCACGGGGCCTGACCCCCTTTCTGTCCTCCTTCTCCCTGGTCTGGGAGGACCTGGTAGGCATCCATGCTAAGTAGTCTTATTCTCCTACTCAATTTTTCCTGAGCTCCCCAATGGGACTGTGGCCCAGGCTGGCCTCTGAGCCAAGTGGTGAAGCAAATGCCTCTGGGCCCTGCTCCTTCCAGCGAGCTCCTGTGGGAAGGAGGGTTACGTGGTCAATTTTGGCTTTACCAGGCCACACCTCGGACTTCTTCCAACAGTTCAGGAAGTCTGAGGGCACAGCTGAATCATATAGGGGCACTTCTTAAAAATACCCATTCCCATATGTTCAAACAAACGCTTGTATACACACGCTCACTGCGGCATTATTCACAATCACCAAAAGGTGGAAACAAGCCAAGTGTCCATCAACAGAAGAACGGACAAACAAAATAAGGTCTCTTCATACAATGAAATATTTTTTGGCCATAAAGAGAAATGAACTTCTGACACATGCTACAGCATGGATGAACCTTGAAAACATTATGCTGAGTGAAAGATACCAGTAACACCAGGACAATTATTGTGTGACTGCATTTCTATGGAGTGTCCAGAATAGGCAAATCTACAGAGACAGAAAGTAGATTAGTGGTTGCCAGGGGCCAGGTGAATAGGGGCTTCCTTTTGGGGTGATGAAAGTGTTCTGGAGCTTCATAGTGGTGACGGTCACATAACACTGTGAATGGACTAAATGCCACTGAATTGTATACTTTAAAATGGTTAAAATGGTGAATTTTATACTATATAAATTTTGCCACAATTCAAAAGGAGCCCTGGTGGTGCAACGGTTAAGCGATCAGCTGAGAACCCAAAGGGTGGTGGGTCGAACCCACCTAGTGGCTCTGCGAGAGAAAAATCTGGGGATCTGCTAAAAATTACAGCCAAGAAAACCTTATGGGGCAGTTCTACTCTGTCACATGGGGTCGCTATAAGTCAAAAGCAACTCGAATATAACTCGAAATCAACAACAACAAACACAAAAGCAGCAAACAAAACAATTCTTTGGTCCTACCTCAAATCCACTGAACCAAAATCTTCAGGACTGGGCCTGGGAATCTGTATCTTTAAGAAGCTCCACCAGGGTCTCCAGGCCCAGATGATTTTGGCAGGCCTTTCCTGGCCTCATGCTGTGGGGCACAGAATGGAGTCCATCCCCTCACCCCTACCCAGCACTGGTCTATGTGGCCTCAGTGGGGATGAGGCCAGTTTGCATACGCCAGGCCCCAGCAAGTGACTGGCCGATGGATGGGCATATGACTTCATCTGAATCAATAAGAATCAGGTCCGAAATTTTGGCTGGGACTACAGGGAAGGAGAAGCCTTTCTTTCTGCAGATTTGCCAGAGGATGAAAGTGAGGCTGGGTCAGCTGGCAGGTAGCTATCATTTGACCTCGAGGGACATGTCTGCGAACAAAAGGTGAACACCGAGGCCTTGGTGGGCGGAGGGACAAAGCCTTGTGCTGGGCTGGGGACCCAGTGACCACTCAGACCCCATTGCTGCCCTCAAGTAGCTCCCAGTCTGTGAAGTGACCTACAGTCACCCACAGCATGCAGGGGTGACGGGAGGCTGTCAGGAACTCAGAACCTGCATGAGGAATCGGAAAGTTTCCTTTGAGGAGGAGTTTTATGAGTGGGTAACCTTGAAGCACAGTGAGAAGAGCTCTGAGACACCAGGTTTGCTCCAGAAGAAGACAGTGCATTGGCAGCACAGGGGTGGAGAAGCAATGACCTGTCGAGTGTGGGGGAGTTATTCAAAAGGAGGCAGGGGTCTCTTGAGAAGGCCACCAGCTGGGTGGCTCATGGGGCCTTCCCTCTGCCCTGCCATGCTCAGCCCGACTCACCTTGCCAGGTGCACACATGGTCCCATCCAGAGGGGGGCCCTTCTTGGTCTTGCAAAAGTAGGGGTTGTCAGGGTGGCTGCACCACAGCTGCTTGCAAGGGTCGAAGGTCCGGAACTGCAAGACAGCATGCAGCAGCAGCTTGACAGGCCACCTCCCGTTTATGACCACTGTGGGCCGCCCTGCCTGAGATGCCCCAGCTGGACTGCTGCCGAGCCATGCAAGGCTTGGCTGCTGCTGACAGGCCTGTGTGGACGGTGGATGGTTCTGGGACTGAGAGAACTGCGTGCAGTGCAAGGGCTGCAGCATTCCGCACACTGCCTGCCCCTATTCCTCCTTCCCCACCTCTCAGGTCTGCTGGCTGCAAGGGACTGCCACTGCAGGGTTCTTGAGCACCCACTGCCCACCTGCAATGGACTGCCCTCCTGATACCCCATGAAGCCTTCTTCTCCCCTCGCACAGGCCCTACCCCTTGCTCTGGCTTCTGTCTCCTGGGCCTCACAATCGCCCCTTCCCTGGCCATTCAGCTCCCTGTCTTATAGCCCCTCTTTTGGATGTCCCTGAGGGAGACACTGAAATGCAAATGTGGCCATGCCACTGCCCTATTCAAACTTTCCCAGAGCTCCCATAGCCAACAGAATGGAGCTCACCATGCTCCTTAGCTAGTCATGCAAGGCATTAGGCCACCTGCACCAGTGCCCGAGCACCACCACTTGCTCGCTGTGTGGCTTTAGGGAGGTTACCTAATTTCTCTGGGCCTTAGTCCTCATCTGTAAAATGGGACTATTTTGCTCACCGGCTCCATGTATTAGAGATGAGAGATAAGTCAGGCACTGCTTTACATAGGGTGGCCTTGATTAGCAAATACTATTCATTCTTCCATCAGTGTCCTGCTGATGGCTCTGTCCTCACACTCAGCCCCAGGCAACAATTGTTGCCCCTTTGTGGATCTTATCTGTCTCTAGGCCTTTGCAGGTGGGATTCTCACCTTCTTCAATGCCTTCTCCTCCCACTTAGCCCCTTTGCCTATTTCTCCTCAAAGAAGCTCTCCTGAGCTGTCCTGAACTCTCGGGCCAGCTCAGGGGCCCCTCCTGAGCTCTTACTGTCTCTTGCCACACTTGATCACAGCCCTTGCTGTCCTGTGCGCTCCCTGCCAGGACCATGTCTGGACCAGCCAGGTGAGTGCTGGATGTCTCCCGGGTAAGGAGTATGTGGGTGCAGAGGGAGATGCTGGGGCTTCTGCAGGGCTGCTCTGTCCTCCCCTCACTAGCGCCTATCCTCACACTCCCTCCCTTCCCCACGAAATCCCTCCATTCCCAGGAGCTGCCCCACACCAGCCTGCCTCCTAGAAGCCTGCCAGGACTAAGGGCAAGCCCCTCCTCTCCCCAGCCCTGCCTGCTGGCTCACACACTCACCGCTGTGCACATCATGTAGCCCAGACCAAAGTCAAAGCGGCACTGCTCGTTCATGGAGTAGTGCAGGCCTGGGAGCTGCGGCAGCGCCGGCCAGTCGTGGGCGAAGGGGTCATCCCGCAGGCAGTCGTAGGAGCTGTGAAGGGGGCACGTGGCACCGAGAGGCAGCTGAGACCCCCTGGAGCCTGGGGAGGGCCTGCCTGCACACCCCAGCCTCACTGTGCTGCCTCAGTCTCCCTGCTGCCTCTTTTTTCCCTGGTGTAAGATCCCCAGACCTGGCCTGTCAGACCCCAGGGACACTGCAGTCCATGAAAGGTGCACTTGTCCAGGACCCTAGCCATGGGAGCAGGTGTGCAACCTGCCCTGCTTTCACCCTACCCCACCCCTCACCCCCACATCTCTGGCTGGTAGACCAGTGGGTCTGAGGCCCAGGCTGGGCCCAGGTGCTGGGGCCTGGGAGTGTGGGCCCCTGGGATATCTCTAAGCTGAGGTTGGCAGGTTCCAGGAAGGGCAGCCCTCAGGCCTCCCCTGCCTAGAGGCTGAGGGACACCCAGGGGGAGCCGTACTGATACTCACTGGAGGTAGCGGCTTAGCTCCTGCTGGCTGCAGCGGGACCAGTGGAAGCGGTGGAAAGCGGCCTGCACCAGGGGCGCCATGATGCTGCCCAGCCTCACCTCATCACCACAGCGGTTGCCCTGCCCGTCATGCTCCATGCCCAGCCTGTGAGGGAGCCCAGGCAGTCACAATGGACCCTCCCCTGGCAGCGCTTATCTGCCAATGCCACACTCACCCAAAGGTCAGGACTGCTCCCCAGGCCTCACCCAGCTGACTTCCCCTGACCGCTGCTACTGACCAAATCTGCCCTGAGCCAGACTCCCTACCAGCTAGATTCTTACAGCCAAGGGGGGCATTTTAGGAGGTGAAAGGAAGCCCTCATTCAGCCCAGCAGTGAGACAGTATCTTGTGGGCAGCCCCCTCGGATATCCTGTCCCCTAAGCTGGGTGCTGTTGCATGAGCTCTGCAGTCCAAGTTTCCAGACAACTTCTGCACACGCTCATCTGTGAGATTTCCTGGCAATGCTGGGCAGGGAAGTTGCCTGGGAAACGTGCCGGGCTCTCTAACCTTGGATAACCATCTCCTCAAGTCCCTGTTACTGCTCCAAAGAATGGGGTAAGCGGCCCCGTCTCCCAGTGGCTTGGAGTGTGCAGTATGGCCCCTGGCTCCTGCTCGGCCCAGGGGACCTGATCTGTTCCTTCAGCAGAAAATGGACCGAGGGCCTGCCTGACCCTGCAGAGCTGGGAACACAGGGCATCATATCCTCAGAGATGTTCCCACAGGGCAGGTCCCTCTTGGGGGCACAGAGGAGAAGTTGGTACGGGGTCTTGGGTGAACCACAAGGAATGCCAGGCCACTTACACGTGGCCGGTCTCATGGGCCACCACAAACGCCGAGGAGAAGCCATCCTCATGGTTCAAGGTACAGCTGCGGACCGGGTGGCACATCCCCGTGACAGGAGCATAGCCTAGGAGGAGACAAAAGGCAGCTCCAGCTCCGAGGCCCAGGGCCCTCCTGTGGCAGCCCCAGGCCCAGCCAAGGCCCTGGACCAGAGGGTCCTGGCCTAACTCCTGAGTGCTTCTCCTTGGGGCCCCAGTACCCCCACCTTCTCCTCCAGACAGTCTCCCCTGAGTCTCCCAAGTCCTCTTTGGGCTCCTGTGAGACCCCAGCCAGGTCCACGGGGGACAGCAGTGAGGGTTGGTATAGAGGCATCCTGAGTAGCGAGCCTCACAGCCCTGCTAAATCCCAAATAACAGCTGTGAGCAGGCAGCAGGGCATCAGCGGGTGTGCAGCTGCCAAGAGACTGACCCACTAAGAGGTCACACCAGCCACAGCAGACGAGGCCTGTGGGGGTGCCAGTGGCAGCAACGGGCCAACCACCTCTGCACTCCTGACTGAGAAGACTCTGAGCCACATTCCTGCTGAAGGGTTTCCAGCCTCATCTCGCCTTCCACGCAGGAGATTTGGGTTTGACTCCTGGCCAGTGCCTCATAGGCAGCCACCACCCGTCTGTCAGTGGAGGCTTGTCTGTTGCTGTGATGTTGAACAGTTCTCAGTGAGAGTTCCAGACTAAGATGGACTAGTAAGAAAGGCCTGGCGATTTACTTCTGAAAATCAATATGAAAACCCTATGGGTCACAACAGGTCTGATCTGCAACCAATCATGGGGATAGTGCAGGACCAGGCAGAGTTTCATTTCTGTTGTGCATGAGGTTGCCATGAATCAGGGGGCCTACTTGATGGCAGCTAACAACTGTCTGTTGGGAAGGGGCTGGGCACTGGACAAGAAGCCCATGGAGGCAGAGGGTGGGGAGAGGGGAATGGGGAGGGGCAATTGCAGCAATACCAAGGACCCCCTAGCGACACCCCTTAATCAAGTGGCTTTTGAAGAACTACTGAATTCGCAGGTAACAGTGAGGAGCCACCATGGGTTTTGTCAACCCAGTTACATGGTGTGGCCAAGGTGAGTAGATGGAAATGGAGACGGACAAGGAGGGAGGGGAGGGCTGAGGGGCGAGCGGGAACAACCCACAGCAGGAGGGTGAGAAGGCCTCCTCGTGGTCTGCATGTGGTTGGCTGGGACTGATCGCGGGCAAGAAGCCAGGGAAAAGTGAGGGTGGCTGAAGGTCGTACATAGACTGAGGGACTGATTACCCAATAAGTAAGGTAGGCACGGGCTTACTTGTGCTTACTTACTAATCTGGAGTGCACAATTTCACCTGTTTTTCACCACATCAAAGATGTGCTTACTGTAAGCCGGTGGATACCATGCTTACTGGTTAATCTGCCCCATACAGACTCCATATAAAACAGAAAAACCAGAGGTTGGGCCTGAACACTGGTCATCAGTTCTTATCTAAGCAGACGGAAGCAACTTGGACAAAATAAAGGAGTATATACACTAGCTCGGCATGGAGAACCATGCGTGCCAAAGAGGGCCTTTGCCTTTACATCTAGAGTCTTCCTAGAGGTCCCGGGTGGTGCAAATGTTTAACACGCTTGGTTGCTAACTGAAAAGTTGGTGGTTCAAGTGTACCCAGAGGCATCTCGGAAGAAAGCCCAAAAAATCAGCCATGCAAACCCCTATGAAGCACAGTTATACACGTGGGGTTGCCATGAGTTGAAGTCGACTCTACAGCAACAGGTTACTGTTTTCCTAGTGGTCAGCCAAGCAGGGACACCTCTAACTCACAGACCCCTAACCTAGCCTCACTCCTTTCAGAATCCACTGAGAGATTCCAAGGCAATTTGTTCAAAGGGAAAAGTAGAGAAGAGGAGGGTCACTAGGATCTGGGCTGTACTGGTTGTTAGACTTGTCTGTAAAATGCAGTAATCTAATCATTGTCTTTTACCCTTGGAACAAACAGGAAACTCTGTACATAAAAGTTGTTTTTGTCTTGTAGATTCTGAGATACAGTGAAACCTGTGAGAGCTGAACCTGTGAGAGGAGAACTGTGCTCCATAGGGTTTTCAGTGGCTGATTTTTCAGAGGTAGATTGCCAGTCCTTTCTTCTGAGGTGACTCTGGGTGGATTTGAATTGCCAACTTTTTGGTCAGCAGCCCAGCGTGGTAACTGTTTGCACCACCCAGGGACTCCTCAGCTTTAATAGATAATGTCAAACAGTTTTCCAAAGTACTTGTTACAATTTACATTAGTGTGAGAGTTACAGTTGCTCCACATCCTCCTAAAGACATGGTGTTTTCAGTCTTTTTAATTTTGGCCATTCCATTAGGTATGCCCTGGTATCACATTGTGGTTTAATTTGCATTTCTCTAATGACTACTGAAGGAGCTCTGGTGGCTCAATAGTTAAGTGCTCAGCTGCTAACCAAAAGTTTGGTGATTCGAACCCACCAATGCCTCCATAGGAGAAAAGACCTGGAGATCTGCTCCTGTAAAGATTGCAGCCTAGGAAACTCTATGAGGCAGTTCTACCCTGTCCTATACAGTTGCTATGAGTTGGAATCAACTTGACAGCACACAACAACATCAACAATAACTACTGGCTGAGGCATTGGTGGTTCAGTCCTAGAATTCTCATCTTCCATGCAGGAGACCCGGCTTGGATTGCAGGCCAATGCACCTCATGGGCAGCCACAACTCAACTGCTAGTGGAGGTTTTCGTGTTGCTATGATGCTGACCAGGTTTCAGAGGTGCTTCCAAACTAAGATGGCCTAGGAAGAAAGTCCTGGCGATCTACTTCTGAAAATCAGCAATGAAAACCCTATGAGTCACAATGGTCTGATCCACAGACCATTGATCCACAGCTGATTATGGAGATGGTGCAGGGCCAGGCAGTGTTTCATCCCGCGGTGCATAGGGTCACCAGGAGTCGAGGGCTGACTCGACAGCAGCTAACAACAATGACTACTGAGGTTGAGTATCTTTTCATACGTTTATGAATCATTCAGATTTTGTTAAGAGCCTGATAAGGTCTCTTGCTCATTTTTCTACAGGGTTGTTTGTCTTTTATCATTATCATTATAATTATTGATTTCTAGGACTTCTTCATGTATTCCAGATGTTTCCTTTATCAGATATGTGTATTATGAATATTTTTCCCCAGTGTCTTAATAGTGCCATTAATTAACATAAGTTTTTAATGTTAATGTGGTACAATTTATCAATCTTTTCCATTATGGTTAATGCTTTTTGTTTCTTGTTTAAAAAATCAATAACCCAAATAAGGGAGGCGGGGCCAAGATGGTGAAGTAGTCAGACAGCTTCCTATATCACTCTTACAACAAAGACCTGGTAAAACAAGTGATTTGATTGTATACGAATATCTACAATCCCTGAACAAGGCAAAGTTGAGGAATCGGACTGAGTGGCGTTGGGCAGAGAGAGACATTTAGAAGAAGCGAGGAGTTGCCAGACCTGACTCAGGAGCCACAGCTCTTCAGCCCGGACTGGCTCGGGGTGTGTAGTGAGGTGGGCATTCAGCTTCGTGCGCTCGCTCGGGAGGCAGTTTCCACATCAAGAGAGATCTAGCAGCAGAGATTCTGCTTGGACATTCCAAACCAGTGAAAAGCAGCACCCAAGGGGCTAAAGATAAGTACATGCATGTGGCCTTTTGTGGGCATTTAAAAAAAAAAAAAAAACCATTTGGGAAAACCTCCTCTCCCATTTACTTCCTCCCTCCCCACTCTGCACTGGTCCAGCTGGCTTCAGAGATCTCTGAGTCCCCTGGGCCAGAAGTAGATCCCATAAGGCACCCTGACCTATTCTCCTGGCCTTGGAGAGGGAACAAATTAACAAACAGGGAAAAAATAAGCTACCGGCTCCCCTAAGCCAGGAACTCAGGGTTGGCACAGCTCCTTTGCCTAGGCACAGGCATAAGGGGTCCGCAGAACTCTGAGTGCCTTCCACCCCTGTATAGACTTGTGTGGACCCATCTCAACAGCATAAGCCCTCACTACCACAGTACAACAGGGTAAACACCTGAAGTCTAACTTCAACTGCTTCAGCTGTGAAGTGGCAGATTTTTGATGCTTGACACTGCTCTGCCCTTTAAGCAGGCGCCTTACCAGTCTGCATCAGGAGCTTGAGGACTGGTGACTCCACCCATGCCTCCTAGCCACCTGCTACAGGGGTCCAAGAATAAGTGGTGCCCCCGAGTCTTTACAGCCAACAGAGTAGGGTGCTCATAGTCCGGCTGCAAAACTCACCTACCTACTCACTCTAGGGAACAGGGACACGCTTTCCTTTCAAACACTCAGGGGCAGCCGACAGCCCCCTGCATTGCTCAGGGTGTGACCCCCTTCTTCAGCCAGATACCTGTGCCTACACCAATCACCCTTGCCTCTCTGAGACTATAGGTGAGAGCCTGCACCACACACCTGGTGACCGACTGCCTGGACACCTGAGCTGAATCCATACCGGAAAATTTAATGGACTCCTGGGTGCAAATACTTAGTTACAGAACTACCTGGTGACAGGACGTTAGAGCTTCAAAGACACCAATAATCAAACTAGCACACATGAGCACCCTATTTGGGCATATCAAAAGAAAACAAAATGACAACCTAAGACACACTAAACAAATAAAAAATAATATTATAATAAATTATTGATGGCTCGGAGACAACAGTCAATATCAAATTACGTAAAGAGGCAGTTCATGATGGCTTCAGCAAGCTCCCAAAATAAAGAATCAATAAATTCTCTGGAGGAAGAGAATTTCTTGGAATTACCAGAGGCAGAATATAGAAGATTACTATATAGAATTCTACAATAAATTAGAAAGGAAATTCGACATAATGTAGAGACAGCCAAACAACATGCAGACAAAGTAGTAGTGGAACTTAAAAAAGTTATTCAAGAGCATAATGACAAATTTAATAGGTTGCAAGAATCCACGGAGAGACAGCAATCAGAAATCCAGAAGATTAACAATAAAATTTCAGAATTACACAACTCAATAGAAAGTCATACAAGCAGAATGGAGGCAGAAGAAGTCAGAATTAGTGACACTGAAGATAAAGCACTTGACACCAACTTATTAGAGGAAAAATCAGATAAAAGAATTAAAAAGAATGAAGAAACTCTAAGAATTATGTGGGACTCTATCAAGAGAAATAACCTATGAGTGATTGGAGTACCAGAACGGGGGGGATAACACAAAATACAGAGAATTGTTGAAGATTTTTTGACAGAAAACTTCCCTGATATCATGAAAGATGAGAAGATATCTATCCAAGATGCTCATCAAACCCCATATAAGGTAGATCCCAAAAGAAAGTCACCAACACATATTATAATCAAACTTGCCAAAACCAAAGATAAAGAGAGAATTTTAAGAGCTGCTAGGGATAAATGAAAAGTCATCTACAAAGGAGAGTCGATAAGAATAAGCTCAGACTACTCGGCAGAAACCATCCAGGCGAGAACGCAATGGGATGACATATATAAAGTGTTGAGGGAAAACAACTGCCAGCCAAGAATTATGTATCCAGTAAAACTGTCTCTCAAATATGATGGCGAAATTAGGGCATTTCCAGATAAACAGAAGTTTAGGGAATTTGAAAAAACCAAACCAAAATTACAAGAAATACTAAAGGGAGTCCTCCAGTTAGAAAATCAATAACATCAGATAACAACGCAAGACTAGAACAAAGGACAGAGCAACCAGATATCGACTCAGATAGGGAAGTCACAAAAACACATCAAAGCTAAAACATTGAAAATAGGGAAACAGAGACATCAATACATAAAAAGGACAACATTAAAACAAAAAAGAGGGACTTAACAAATGTAGACATAGATTTTTCATATGGAGGGGAAGTCAAGGCAATATAAAGAAATAAAAGACTGGTATAAACTTAGAAAAATAGGGGTAAAGGAAACTAACAACCTACAAGTCAAAATATAAAACTAGAAAAATATAAAGACTCAGCAAACACAAACTCAACAATGAAAAA
>NW_004444117.1:2160249-2227276 GCF_000243295.1 Trichechus manatus latirostris
AGCGGCCATCTAAGTTGCATCAATTTGTCCCAACCACCTGGAGTAAAAGAGAATGAAGAACACCAAAGACACAAGGAAAGTATTAGCCCAAGAGACAGAAAGGGCCACATAAACCAGACACTTCATCAGTCTGAGACCAGAAGAACTAAATGGTGCCCAGCTACCAGCAATGACCACCTGACAGGGAACACAATGAGAGTTCCTGATGAAGCAGGAGAAAGGTGGGGTACAGAACTCAAATTCTAGTAAAAAGACCACACTTAATGGTCTGACTGAGACTGGAGGACCCCCGGAAAGCATGGCCCCCGGATTCTCTATCAGCCCAGAAATAATACAATTTCTGAGGTCAATTCTTCAGACAGGGATTGGACTGGACTGCGGGACATAAAGTGATACTCGTGTGGAGTGTGTCTCTTAGCTCAAGTAGATACAAGAGACTAAATGGGCAGCTTCTCTCTGGAGGTGAGATGGGAAGGGAGAAGGAGTTAGGAGCTGGTTGAATGGACATGGGAAATCAGAGGTGGAAAGGAGGAGTGTGCTGTCACAGTATGGGGAGAGCAATTAGGGTCACATAATGATATATGCATAAATTTTTGTATGGGAGACTAACTTGAAATGTAAACTTCATTTAAACTATAACAATTAAAAAACAAAACAAAACAAAACAAACAAATAATAACACACTGACAAATGTGCTTCTTAGTTCAATCAAATACATGAGACCAAATGGGGAACTCCCGTTCAAAAGCAAGATGAGAAGACAGGAATGGACAGGAACTGGACAAATGGACACAGGAAACCCAGGGTAGAAAGAAGGAGAATGCTGTCACATTGTTGGATTTGCAACCAATGTTGCAAACAATATGTGTATAAATTTTTGAATAAGAAACTAACTTGAGCTGTAAACTTTCACCTAAAGCATAATAAAATAAAAAAAGAGTTTAAAAAAAAATCAATAACCTGAATAAGAAATGAGATGGACAATATTACAACAGACCCAACCGAAATTAAAGGAATCATAACAGAATACTATGAAAAACTGTACTCCAACAAATTTGAAAACCTAGAGGAAATGGACAAATTTCTAGAAACTCACTACCTAGCTAAACTAACACAAATAGAGGTAGAACAACTATATAAACCTATAACAAAAGAAGAGATTGAAAAGGTAATTTAAAAACTCCCAAGAAAAAAAAAGCCCTGGCCCTGACGGCTTCACTGGAGAATTCTACCAAACTGTCAGAGAAGAGTTAACACCACTACTACTAAAGGTATTTCAGAGCATAGAAAAGGATGGAATACTCTCAAACTCAATCAATGAAGCCAGCATAACCGTGATACCAAAACCAGGTGAAGACACCACAAAAAAAGAAAATTACAGACCAATATCCCTCATGAACATAGATGTGAAAATCCTCAACAAAATTCTAGCCAATAGAATTCAACAACATATCAAAAAAATAATTCACCATGACCAAGTGGGATTCATACCAGGTATGCAGGGATGGTTCAACATTAGAAAACAATCAATGTAATCCATCACATAAATAAAGCAAAAGACAAGAACCACATGATCTTATCAATCGATGCAGAAAAGGCATTTGACAAAGTCCAACACCCATTCATGATAAAAACTCTCAGCAACTGGAACATTTATACACTGTTGGTGGGAATGTAAAATGGTACAATCACTTTGGAAATCGATTTGGCACTGCCTTAAAAAGCTAGAAATAGAAGTACCATACAGGCCAGCAATCCCACTCCTTGGAATATACCCTAAAGAAATAAGAGCCTTTACACAAATAAATATATGCACATCCATGTTCACTGCAGCACTGTTCACAATAGCAAAAAGATGGAAACAACCTAGGCGACTATTGACGGATGAATGGATAAACAAATTATGGTATATTCACACAATGGAATACTATGCAACAATAAAGAACAACGATGAATCTGCAAAACATCTCATAACGTGGATAAATCTGGAAGGCATTATGCTGAGTGAAATTAGTCAGTCACACAAGGACAAATACTGCATAAGACCACTATTACAAGAACTCAAGAAAAGGTTTAAACACAGAAGAAAATATTCTTTGATGGTTATGAGGGTGGGGAGGGAGGGAAAGGGGAATTCACTAACTAGATAGTAGACAAGAATTATCTTAGGTGAAGGGAAGGACAACACACAATACAGGGGAATTCAGCTCAACTGGACTAAACCAAAAGCTAAGAAGTTTTCTGAATACAACCAAACACTTTGAGGGACAGAGTAGCAGGGGCAGGGGTCTGGGGACCATGGTTTCAGGGAACATCTAGGTCAATTGGCATAACAAAGCTTATTAAGAAAATGTTCTGCATTCCACTTTGGTGAGTGGCATCTGGGATCTTAAAAGCTTGTGAGCAGCCATCTAAGGTGCATCAATTGATCCTAACCCACCTGAAGCAAAGGAAAATAAAGAACACCAAAGATGCAAGGAAAATATTAGCCCAAGAGACAAAAAGGGCCACATAAACCAGAGACTCCATCAGCCTGAGACCAGAAGAACTAGATGGTATCCAGCTACCATCAATGATCGCACTGACAGGGAACACAACAGAGTCCCTGATGGAGCAGGAGAAAAGTGGGGTGCAGAACTCAAATTCTAGTAAAAAGACCAGACTTAATGGTCTGACTGAGACTAGAAGATCCCCAGAAGACATGGCCCCCAGACTCTCTGTTCACCCAGAACTAAAACCATTCCTGAAGCCAACTCTTCACAGAAAGATTAGACTGGACTATAAGACATAAAATGATACTCGTGAAGAGTGTGCTTCTTAGTTCAAGTAGATACACGAGACTAAATGGGCAGCTCTTGTCCGGAGGCAAGATGAGAAGGCAGAAAGGGATAGAAACTGGCTGAATGGACATGGGAAATCTGGAGTGGAAAGGAGGCGTGTACTGTCATATTGTAGGGAGAGCAACTAGGGTCACATAACAATGTGTGTATAAATTTTTGTATGAGAAATTAACTTGAGCTCTAAACTTTCACCTAAAGCACAATTAAAAAAAAAAAAAAAAACTCTTACTCCAAGAACATGGAGGTAATTTCTTTTATTATTTTCCATAAATTTTATGATTTCACCTATCGTATTTAGATCTAAAATCCATTTGAGATTTGGATATTCCATTGACCCAACACCATTATTAAAAAGACTGTCTTTCCTTCTACTCTGAAGTGTCACCTTTGTAGTAAATCAAGTGTCTGTACATGAAAAGGTTCAATTGTGGATTCTATTCTAATTACACATTTGTCAATTCTTATATCAAAATTATACTCTGCAACTACTATATTTTGATAAGTACTGAATAAGTTGCTCTTCTTCAGTTGCTCTTGGCTATTTTTGGTCTATTGCATTTCTATATAGATATTAGAATCAGCCTGTCAATATCCTCAAAATATTCTGCTAGAATTTTGAGTATACTTACATTGAGTCAATAGATCAATTTGAGGAAAATTGATATCTTTACAATAGTTAGTCTTCTTATCCTTTATTCATTTCATCTTTTTTCATTTCTCTCAAGAATATTTTACAGTTTTCTGGTCTAGGTGTTGGAGATATTTTATTAGACTTATTTCTAGTTATTTGAACAATTTTTTATTTTATTGTAAGTGGGCCTGGATTTTAATTTTCAATTTCTTTTTGTTGCTTGAATATAGAAAACCTGTTGATTTTAGTATATTGAAATTATATCCAGCAACCTTCATCAGCTTACTTAATATTTCTAATGATTTATTTGTAGTATATTCTTTTGGATTTTCTATGTTCACAAGCATATCAGCTTCAAATGAGAGTTTAATTTCTTCCTTTTTGATCCTTATATTTTTATTTCTTTTTCTTAATTTCAGTCTTTTAAATTTTATTGAGATATTCCTCATGTCTAAGAGTAGTCTGTTTTGGTAGATTTTCCATGTGCATTTGTAAAGTGTATATTCTCCAATTATTAGGTGGAATGTTCTATATGTATCAATTAGGCCAAGTTGCTTAATAGTATTGATAAAATCTTCTATACTTCTACTGATTTTTTAATCTGTTGTTCCATCAGTTACTGAGAGAGGTGTGTTAAAATATTCAACCATGATTGAAGACTTGTCAATTTCTTCTTTTAGGTCTACCGGTTTTATAAAGTTTGAATTTGTATGGAAAATCTCCAGAATTTTAAAAGTTGTCAATGTTTTCAAATTTGTGTTTTAAAAACTGGGAGAAGCAGACATTCAGAAACCCAGCTGCAGACTCTGCCTGGCCTTGGGACTGCCAGCCCCAGCCTCTGCCAATTCAGTCCCCTCTGATCTTCCCCGTCTGCCTAGAGGGTATAGTTTCCTGGGTGAAATGGCAGAGGTCCTGGTAGTTTTCTGGAGCCAGGGCACCCACACTTACCCAGACCCTCCCCTTGATGAGCAACTGAAAAGGAGCCAAGACCCTCTGTCCTGTCACTCCACCCAGTCCTGGACCAAGGCTGCCCTAGTCTCTCCTCTCTGTGCCCTGCAGGGGTGATGCTCACCTTGCATGCCCGATGGCCCGAAGTCCTGCCGGGTGAGGAAGATGGCATGATCGTGGTATTCATCGTGGTCCGTGTCCGGCTTCTGCTGGAGGTAGGCCCAACGGCAGACATTCTCCAGGCTCTGAGAGGGGTTTCCAATCTCGATGAGGCTCATGGACTGCAGAGGGGTGGGGAGAGGTAGAAGAGAGGGGCCCACTGGAGGTTGAGCAGGCCACAGTGTTGACAGACTCCATCCACTGGGGCCTGCTCCAGGCTGCACTACCTCCTGCCGAGTCACTCTCAGAACCCGCCTCCCACTTGGTTCCATTCTTGTGGAAGAATAGAAGAAAAAGTTCCTCGGTCACATACATCTACTTGAGTTTTCATTCAATATCAGGTGAGAGGTGGAAACAGAGCTCTGAGGTCATCTAAGGAATCAAATGGTCCATTTACCTCACCCTGTTTTCAAAGTTTCATTCAGGGCTCTATAGCTGCATCCTATTAGGCACTACTCTGTGCAGGTCCTGGGACAAGAGGTAAATGCAATGTGGACCCCATCCCCCAAAGCTCACAGGTCTGGGAGGGCCCAGGACAAGGGAGACAGAAATCCCAATATGGCATGCGAGCTCAGAAAAGGGAGGAACAACCTATGTGTTTCCCTTGTTTGAAGATATTTACAGAAAATAACACAATGGATGAAAAACTGCAGCAAATACGGCAAAGGAGCCATATAAAGAAGAGGGGATCATGGGAACCCCAGGGAAAGACACTGACTAGAAGATGAAAGATGGTAGCTAGTCTCCAGGGGACAGCTGGGTTGTCTCGGACCAGTGGGAGAAGAGCTTTGGCCAAGTCTTTAAGGAGGAATCAAAAGTCCCACCAGGGAAATAGTTTGGCAGTTCCTCAAAACGTTAAACATAGAACTACCATAAACCCATTGCCATCGAGTAAATTCCAACTCATAGTGACCCTATGGACAGAGTAGAACTGCCCCATAGGATTTCCAAGGAGCAGCTGGTGGATTCGAACTGCCAACCTTTTGGTTAGCAGCTGTACCTCTTAACCACTGCACCACCAGGACTCTCCAGCAATTCCACTCCTTGGTATATACCCAAAAGAATTCAAAGCAGGAACACAAACTTATACACCAATGTTCATTCATTCACAATCGTCAAAAGGTGGAAACAGTCTAAATGTCCATCATCAGATGAATGGATAAACAAAATGTGGTACATACATACAATGGAATACTACTCAGTCATAAAGAGAAATGAAGTCCTGATACATGCTACAACATAGGTGAACCTTGAAGACATCACGCTGAGTGGAAAAAGTCAGTCACAAAAGACAAATACTATATGACCCCACTTACATGAAATATCTAGTGTAAACAAATGTATAGAGACCAAAGTTTATTAGCGGTAACCAGGGCTGGGAGGGAGGGCAAAAGGGAGAGCCACTGCATAGGGGACACTGAGTTTCTGCTAATGGTAGTAGAATAATTTGGAAACAGATAGTGGTGATGGTTGCACAATATGTTGAACATAATCAAAGCCACTGAATTGTACATGTAAAAACTGTTGAATTAGCAAATGTTTTGTTATATATATATATTTTTCCACAATAAAACCAACAAAACAGTCCCTCCAAAAAGACATACCCCAGTATCAGGACCAGAGGGCAAGAGTAACGCCATCCAACAGGGGACAGAGCCAAAGGCAGGAGTCCTGTTGAAACAGGGTGAGAATTCCCACCATGCTCAGGGGGTAGGCTTATGGGAAGTGCTGGGAGGGTGTTGCATACCCAAATGCCAACAAAGACAAGGCAGGTGATGTAAATGAGTCAGACTGGTTGTAACAAGACTTAAGAATCTTTTATTTTCCCAGTTTTGAAGGGGCAAGTGTACAGAGAAATATTTCCCTATTTTGATTTAAAAAAAGATGGAAGCAATAAGGAACGGTGAGGACTGTAGTAACTGGGGACTCCATGCACAGGTAAAGAGGACAACTTCTTCCCAGCACCAGCCTACTGCAAGATAGAGGCTGGGGGATGCCAGGTTGGATTTTTCAGGCCAAGCTCAAAATCTAAATTTTAAAAGTAAGTCTACCTAATAGTAAATGCTGGTTCAAATTTAAAAAAAAAAAGAAATTATGAGGCCAAATTCATTCCCCAGGTCACCAGATCAAAGGCCAGCCCTCAGGTGGACAGCCCATCCCCCACTTCTTTCCAGATTGGATCCAACAATGGACAATCACCTCACTCATCGCAGACGCTGGGCTTCTATTGGTTTCTCCCAGGTTCCCAGCCACTGTCTTGGCAGCCAAAGCGATCTCATAGCCGCGGCAGGATAATTTATTGAAATATGATTTGTGTTTTTTTCTTGCTTTGTTTTTTCTTCACAGATTCCAAGAGGGCAGGCTCCCATTTGAGTTCTCCAGCCCAAAGCGGGTTTGGGTTGCAGGGTACAGATCAGAAGTTGTCTAGGATCCCTTCC
Source organism: Trichechus manatus latirostris (assembly GCF_000243295.1). Taxonomy (NCBI): domain Eukaryota; kingdom Metazoa; phylum Chordata; class Mammalia; order Sirenia; family Trichechidae; genus Trichechus; species Trichechus manatus. The sequence goes on from NW_004444117.1 coordinate 2,167,266, forward strand.
CAGCTTTTGGGTTCTGAGGAGATTCCACTGGGTCCCCTTGAAGGGAGGGGTGATAGAAGGGCTTGGAGGGGCACAGGGGGAAGCAGAAGGGCTTCACTAGAGTGAGCGAAGCCCTGGGAAGGCAAGACCTCAGAACACGGTTACCATGTGCTGGACCCTGAGAGCCAGGGTCCCAGACATGAGATACCCCACAAAGTCAAGGAGGAGGATTCTGTCAGTGTCTGTGGGCACATCCAAGGACTCAACCCATCATGAGTTACAAGATGTGGGAGTTACTTGCACTTCCTATTTCTCTATTAATCTCCAAACATCTTCAAGGTTCTGGTCTATCTCACATGGGCAGAAAGGAACCAAGTGTCCTCATTTCTGCTGAGTCTGGAGCATTCAAGAAAGTTTGGGGTGTCCCCAGTCTCCAGGTCTCATGTGTCTGTCGACCACACATAGAACCAATGACAGGTCCAGGGCCTCATGTGCATTTTAGAAAGAACTCTCTAGGTCAGTGGGGTGCAATGGATTCCCTTGTGTTCTTTTGGCCCTGGGTTTGTGGAAAAAACAACCTGGGAGGGGATTTCCTGAGTTGATTGACACTTCCTAGGTAAGCTATAAACAACTTGATTGTTTGTTACTTTTGACCAGCCTGGCCCAGTAATTGACAAAGCTTGAGTTGAAGTTGATTGACATTTCCTGGATAATCAAGGATTGGCTGGGCTGAGATCTGGCTAAGAGGATTGGTTAGACTCTGATCTGGCTAGGGAGGGCCGAACTTGAAATTGACAAGAAATAGCCTATACAAATGGCTGGATCAGAGGCTTTTTAGAGCCTCCTGGTTGACAAGAGTGTGAGGAGGAGCATGTCCTTTGGGACACTGGGCCCTGAGCTGAGAACCTCCCAGATCCAGTAAAGAGTTGTACATGGATAAGGAACTGCAACATGCTTAGAGGTGAGTCAGCACCAGAAGCAGCAGAGACCACCAGCAGGCCCAGAGGTGGCAGAAACCCTGGCTGAGCTGAGAGCTATAATACTTGGCAGCAAGAGGCCCAGAGGCAGCAGCAAGTGGCGCTAGCCCACAGGTGGCAGCAGAAATCCCAGCCAGGAGCTGTTAACACTTGGTGGCAAGAGGCCCAGAGGCAGTGGGCTGAACCGGTCCACAGGATCAGTCCAGGCCCCGAGGGAGGGGGGTAGCCTGCACAGCAGCGGGTGCCCGCTGGGAAGAAGTGATTGACAGCTCAGCCAGGAGCAGAGCTATCCCAAGGCTGCTGGTTGAGAGCTGGACCAGTCAATGATGGGATGAGAGCCTGCCAGGAAGAGTGGCAGAGAGAGAAAGAGTGAGCACAATAGCAGCAGCCATGACACACCCACTGATACCTAAAAGGGTGATGTGAACTTGGCACTTGAACCATGGCACACCTGCTCACACCTGAGCTGTGGCGTCCTCTCCTAGTGATGTAAGAGTGAACAACAGTTTTTGGGAAGGGTAAGCGGGTCCCTTTCGTGATGTAAGCACGTCCTCTTTGAGACGTAAGTGAGTCCCTTTTGAGATACATGAGTCTGTGCTGGGAACCCTCCTGAAATTTGCCTTTTGCATTTCTTCATTTATCATTCTCTGTTTATATCCTTTTCTGTTACATTAAACTTATTATCGCAGATATGGTGTTTCTGTGAGTTTTGTGGACATTGCAGCTGATTACTGAACTCAGTAGAGAGAGAGAGTGCAATGGAGGAAGAGGCTGGTGTCAGAAGTAAATGGGGAAGTTGGAAAGTGGAGGTATATTTGACCTCTACCTGATAGGAGCCAGCTTGGTGCTGATTCTGATTCTTATAGTCAAAGTTAGTCCTGAACTTATAGTACAGGTTATCTTTGTAGTCAGTGAGGAGGGAGGGTGGTTAGGAAGGGGACAATGTGGTGGCTGAGATTAATGGGGGTATGGCTGGTGCAGTGTGAGGACCACGAGTGTTGCGGAGGAGATGAGAAGAGGTGTCAGGGCTGAGAGTGTCAGGGATGTAGGTGATCAGTGGCAATGGGGACTATGGAGGAGGGTGGGTGTGGGAGGACCCCAAGCTCATAGGGCAAGTGTGGGTCCTGCAATGCTTGGGACACAGTCATGGGGACTGACTTTTCCTGACCAGCTCACTTGGTAAGAGCTCAGCATCTTTGCTCTTGGGGTGCCACCCTTGTGAGAAATCAGTCCAGGTGTTCTGCCCTGCCCTAGCCAGAAGAAGCCTGAGAACTAAGTCAGGCCAATGGAGCAGAGGTTCCAAAAGACTGGATACCAGCCGAAGCAGATTCACCTGGAGGCAGCCCCCTGAAGAGACCCCCCACTAGTTCCTGCCTCCTGCCACCCACGCCCCTTCCCCCCACCTACTTCTCCCACTTCATGAGAACTACCCCACAGCCTTCCATGAATTCCACATACATCTAAGGACTCCTCCTAGCCATGGATGTCCAGGTAGAGACATCCCAGGAGTGGCTGGAGGCAGGGCTGGGGTCAAGGAGGGAGGCTGGGCTGGGGTCTAAGGCCCGGATATGGACAGGGAAAGGGCTGAGCAGGCATCCAGTGCTCAAAGTAGTCCCAATTTCCACGGGTCCAGCTGCAGGAAACCCACTTGTGGAGTCCAGGCCCAGATGTCTTCCCAGGGCCTTCCTTGGGCCTCCCTACTGCTGTCCAGAGGGAGGGACACTGTCCTGACTCCACTGGCAGCTTCCCACAGGGGTCACTCAGACTCTAGTGGGACCACCCACTGAAACCCAACCTCCTCCTGCTCCTCTGCATCCCAAGCGGTCTCAGCTGACTGAGCTGAAGAGAGGCTGGCCCTTCAGATGGGCCCCATGCTCTCTAGGGCCTGCCAGACCCCACCATGTATCATAGCACATGAGCTGGGGCTTTTCTTGGAATGGAGAGAAGACTCACATATTTCTTTTGTCCGTATCTCCTTCAGAAGGGAAGAAACATGAGATAGGCTGAGACAGTTGCCTATTTCAATTAAAAAAGATTTGTATACCCAGCCCATTTTGATTATTTGTATTCCTCCCACCCCAAAGGCAGCTGTCTCCTGGATTCCTGCTCATCGCAGTATCTGTTTCGATGGAGTGTTTAGGAAAGTCTTTTTCTCTACAACTCCACCTGTTCTCAGCTGTGCTGGGATGGGGGCCATGAGTGAGCCCCTTGGGCCATGGTGTTCCTGTGGGAGCAGCACCCCTGGGGCCAGCAAGGGGGTGGGTGCAGAACCAGCCACATACCTCATAGGCCAGTTGACCTACCCTCTCCCACAGAGTTGAGCTGCTAGTGCTAGCTTTCCAGAACAAAATCCAGTGGTGCACTGGACTGGTGCGCGTTTTAACAGTGGATGGACGTTTCCTTACCCTGGGGCTGTGTCCATTTCTTAAGTAGTTTAGGACCTCTGAGCCCTGGGGGCCAGACTCCTCACAGTAAGACAACTCCCAGAATTCTCAACCCCCAGAAAGGGGCTCTATAAGAAATAGACCCTAGGAAGCCTGCAGTCCAGGGCTGTGGGTACAGTCTTTGGGCCCAGCCCAGGGCATGGGAAGAGTCCTGTGTGGGCTGACATGTCCCCTACCCACAGGTCAGCCCTAGTAGCAGGGGTATTTTCCCCAGAGGCTGACCCTCTGGGGGCCCAGGATTGGCAACCCTGACTGCAGGGTGGACTCTGCCAGTACTCCATGGCTCTGCTGCCCAAGACTCCCATCTGGACATGCCTCTTTAGTTGTAGATGTGAGCTCCTAACCTGACTCCACTGCCTGAGTGTCTCAGCGCCCAGGGCCCAGGCTGGCCCCCTGCAGGTCTTTCCACATTTCCCTCACCCAGCAGGCCTGTCCACTCCCAGGTGTGCAGGAATCCTCCCTGGCACCCCGAGCCACCATGCACGCTGACATATCTCCAAATTGAGGCTCTTCTCATCATTCTGGCTCCCAGCACTACCTAGATATAGGAGGCAGACTCTGGCCCCGGGGTTTCTCCCAGAGCAGAACTGGGCCGGGGTATCCAGTGTTCAAGCTCTCTTTCAGCTGAGAACAGTCGCAGGCCTGCCTGGCCCCCCAACCCTGGCTGGAGGGAGTCTGAGGACGTGTGTGAAGGGCCCAATGATCTGATCATGGGGTACAGAGGGCAGGTCCAAACGCCTTAAGGAGGCAAGGACTTAGCAACCTTGGGGTCAGGAGGATGGCTTTGCTGGACTTTCCCCACAGGGCTGGCAGGAGTCTGAGCTAGGGTAAGGACAAGGCAACACTGAGGGCCCCAGAACCTGAGGCCCAACCTGCAGTGGCCTGGGTGACCCCACCTGGGCCAACAGGGAATAGCTGGAAATTATGGGGGCTGTGGGCCCTGTGTGGGTGCAGCAGCAAGAAGGGGATGGGCAAGTGGACTGTGTCCAGCTCCATGCTCCCCACACACACCCTGCCCTGGCCTCGGGGACCCCTGCTGTGACCTGCCCTGTCTCTGTCCCCATTCCCACAATGTAGTCACCTGGCTGTACAGGACACCCAGTGTTTAACCATCTGTCACTCCCACTGGACACTGAGCCTGCTGAGCTGAGAGATCCTTGAGGGCAGGCTCTACGTTGTACCTATCTGTGTCCCAGGCTGACTAAGCCCAGGGGCTGGCCCGGCGCTTGTGCTCAGCCGCACCTGTTCATTCCTTCTCTTGACTTATTTATTTTATATATTTTTATAAAATTGTATTTTTATATATTATTTCCATAAAATTTATTATTTATATTCATTGGTGTATTTCTATTGAGCAGTCCCAGTCTCTACTCTCACTGCAGAGGATTCAGCAGCAAAGGAGACCAGTGGTGTCCCTGCCTGTGTGGAGCTCACATTAATCACAGAGGGAATGAATGAATGCACACTCAGGAGCTAGGCTGCGGTAGGGAGGGAGACACTAGGCCCCAGGGCCTGCAGGAGACAGGGAAGGCTCCACAGCAGGGGGTCTGCTGTGGGAGTGTTCCAGAGTCCCAGGGAGGTGACTGGAAGGGGCTGCCCAGCAGGAGCTGACCCCAGGAATCAGCACATGTTGGGCTCAGGGCTTTCCACAGATCATTCAATTTAAACGTCACAGCAACCCAAAGATACAGGTCCTATCTTCCAGATGAGGAACTGTATAATGGTTAAGCACTCAGCCGATAACCAAAAGGTTGGCAGTTCGAACCCACCAGTGGCTCCATGAGAGAAAAGACCTAGCAGTCTGCTCCTGTAAAGATTACAGCCTAGGAAACCCTGTGGGGTGGTTCTACTCTGTCACACAGGGTTGCTATGAATTGGAATCGACCTGATGGCACACAACAAAATGAACATCTTCCAGATGAGGAATTGCGTCTCAGAGAAGTGAATGAACTCTCCCAAAGTCCCACTGCGAGAAAGGGGTGGAGGTGGAAGCCACGCAGCAGTCCTCCAGATCCCTGGGGCCCACTCTCCCTGAGTGTGAGGAAAGGGACAGAAGTGGCGGGAGCCTCGAGGAGGCCACCAGGTGGCGCTGCTGTCTCAAGAACGTGGCACCTGGAGCCTGGGAAACCTAGAGGGATGCTCCCTATACCAGGTCTGGGAAGAAGCTCGGAGGCAGGGTACCTGGGACCTCGGAGGCCCAGACTTAGCCTCTGGGGCCCCACCCTATATAAATCAATTAAGACGTGTGCAAAAAGTTCTCTTCCAAACGTTCCTCTCTGACATTTCCATTGTTTACTCCCAAATGAACAGAATTATTTATGCTTTTTCCTCCTCAGTCAAGAAGACAGGAACACAGAGGGCAGCCTGTTGGCCAGTTTCCACAGGAACCACACCGACAACCGGGTGGCCTTGTGCAACCATGGTCAACAGGCTTCCAAACCTGCTGTTCACTAGGGCCATGGCAGTGGCCGATGAGGGCTCACCTGGGCAGCACGAGGGCTCTGGAGTTGAAGGTCTGACCCAAACCGCTCATCTGTTCTGTGACCTTGGACAAGTCGCCTCACTGCCCTGAGCTCAAGCTCCCCATCTGCAAAATGGGCACAGCAGTGTTGAGCTGGGAGGGTGAGGGCTTCTGTCCATGACAGTCCAGGAAGGGAGACAGGGCAGGCTGGGCACACAGCAAGCCCCCACTGACACCTGCCCTCCTTGTCATTGTTGTGGGGATCTGATAAAGATGGAGGTGGGACTCCAGTCCTTGGGAGAGCTGACCCACCCTGCTCCAGGGGATCTGCCTTCAGCCCCAACCAAAGCCTTCACAACTGCCCCAGCCTGAGATGGTCCTTCCTCAGACTCTCCCTCCCAAACACACACAGAACACAAAAGCATGCTCAAACCCCAGGCCTGTGAAAGAACACATGGTCTGGGCTCAGGTGAGCAGAGGGAAGCTTTTCAACCTGGCACTATGGATATTTGAGGCAGGATAATTCTTTGCGGTGGGAGCTGTCCTGTGCGTTATAGGATGTTTAGCAGCATCCTTGATCTCTACCCACTAGATGCCAATAGCAAGCCCCACGCCAAGTTCTGACAACCAAAATTGTCTCCAGATATTGCCAAATGTTCTCTTGGGGCAAATCCTCCCTTCTTTCCCCTGCACTCCCCCTCTACGAAGAACTACTGGCCCAGCGAAACACCCACAAGTGAGCAGGGGACAAGGAAAACGAAGTTTGCACCCTGAGCCTGCCCAAACAACGTCCGCCCATCCTTCCCAGAACAAGGTGGCTCTTCCACTGTGTGGCCTCGGCACGTCCCTCACCCTCTCAGAGCTAATGTCCTTGCTATCCCAAAAACCAAAAAACCAAACTCATTGCTGTCAAGTCAATTCCAACTCATAGCAACCGTACAGGACAGAGTAGAACTGCCCTGTAGGGTTTCCAAGGAGTGGCTGGGGGATTCAAACTGCTGACCTTTTGGTTAGAAGCCGTAGTTCATCATAGCTCTTAACCACTGCACCACCAGGACTCCTCGTTATCCCGGGGGGGGGGTGATAATAGTAACTGCTCGGTAGAGTTGTTGAGAGGATAAAGTGAGTAAATCCGCGTCAAGTGCTCAGATGGTGCTGGCTGCCAAGGAAGCACTCCGTATCAAGAACAACTTGCATTCACACCGTTGTCATTGCTGCCACTGCTATTGTGTGATGCGGTTTTACAGACCTCTACCTACTGGGGAAACTAAGGCTCATCCAAGTTCAGTAACCTGCTTATGGTCCACAATAAGTATCAGCAGGACCAGAATGAGCAGGACCAGGAATCATGCCCCACAGTTCCCGCTGCCTGAGCACATGTTCTACCACATTCCCCCTCGCTGGGGCAGCATGGGCTCCACTGAGGTTGGCGGCAGGGGTTGTCTACCAGCACTGATGTATGAGGCAGTGCCTGCGGCTCAAATCTCATTATGATAGACATATTGGAACTGCAACGTGAGTATGGGCCAGAAGTTGTTGTTACTCGGAGTGGCCCTCGTGGTGACCCTGTGTACAACAGAATGAAACACTGCCCTGTCCTGCACCATCTTCATTATCGTTGGTGTGCTCGAATTCATTGCTGCAGCCACTGTTTACTTTGAGTACCTTCCAACCTAGGGGGCTTGTCTTCTAGCACTATATCAGACAATATTCTGCTGCAATCTGTGCAGTTTTCATTGGCTAACTTTCAGAAGTAGATTTCCAGGCCTTTCTTTCCAGACCCTGTTGGTATTTCAAATACTGGTGGCATAGCTTCGAGCATCATAGCAACATGCAAGCCACCAGAGTACAGCACACGGACAGGCAGGTGGTGGAGGGCCAGAAGGTGTGCTCCTTATTCCTGTGCCCGAGATGCCTCTATCCTGAGGGCATTCCGTTTCTAGCCAGCCTGTCCAGAGAAAGCCAAGCACAGGCATTCTCAGCATGAAACTTCCCAGGCTCACCCAAGACAGGGGTCACGGAGGACCCAGTGGAGTAGGCATCCCACAGCCAGCATCCAGCGCGAGGGCTTCCTTGTCCTTCTCTGGACCAGGGTGGGTCTGGGTGAGAGAGTGGGCCCTAAGGATGGCTGGAGACTGGCCATCTACATTCCCCTATCAGGCTTAGGGTTGGGACCCATATGCCCAGGCAGCCAGGGAGCTGTCCCTTGGTGGGAAGGGGGGCCACTTGGCCCTCCCGGCTCCTTGTCCCAGGTCTGTCTGCCAGGGCCCTCAGCGCCTCTTCCCCAAGACCCTCCTTCCCTGGCCTACTAACTGGGCTGGGCTGCTCCAAATCCCCCAGTGCTACCCAGCCTTGCCTCAGCTGCTCCTCACACAGGGAGGCTGGCAAACATACAGAGGGAGTAAGCCATGGTCAGGGACACAGCAAGAGGACTGCAGTGCTAGTCTGGGCCCTGGGATACCAAGATATATGGCCCTTGGCACGCTGAGCCCCTGCTCCAGCTCCCCTCTTCTCTTGCCTTCTACTAAGACACTCACAATCAGGATTTCTCACACCCATCACCTTGAGTGCTGAAAAATCCCAGCAAGCACCCCAGAACTCTGCCTTGACCTAGTCCTCCCCAGCATGATGCTGCCTGCCCTTCCCTGATTACCCCCAAATGTCTGCTTTCCATTGCGTTCTTATCATCTTAGGAAATATTTAGAATGAGAACAGTTCAGTAGCTTTGGTACCTTCTCAAAAAATCAATTGAAAAGCCAGTTGCTATGCAACCCTCAAGAGTTGCCGATGTTCCTCTCCCTGGCTGAAGGCATATTGTATAAAATAAGATAATCTCTTTTCTTCTGCTTTTTTTTTTAAGAAATGGATAAAAATGTTGTTTTAGGAAAAACTTGAGATAACTCAGAGGCTTCTCATAAGCTGGAAGACAAACAACATGTCACTCATACAAGTGCTACCAATTTTATCCCCACTGGAGCCTGGTGGGGCCTGGGGACAGGCATGTGGCAAGGGTGGGGGGCAGAGGGGGAGGTGGTAGTCTGTTTCCCTCACAAGGGAGAACAGGATGCAGATTCTTGGGCAGCTTCCTGCCCCAAGTCTGGGTCACAGCCTCACAGCCCTCAGAGTCCACCATCTGTCCCTTGGCGGGCACAGGGCTCAGCCCTCGCCATGCAGGGATCCTGGCTACTGCTGCCTTGGCTTTGCCATGCTTAAATTCTTCCAGAGATGGGGTCCTCACTCCTTGGCAGGAAACCTGTGGTTCCTTGGAGAGCAGCTCATCAGAATTCATTCTCACTCTGAGCCAAACTCTAGCCCCAGCGCTCCATCTAGAAGGCTTGGCTTTGCTTTTCCAGAACCTTGAAGAAGCTGAGCTCAATCCCTCTGCCAGCAATGATATATTTAATTTACTATATATTAAAATTACATTTATCGTATTTATTTACATTTAATAAACATTCCATTTATATTTATCACATATTGTTGCCTATATAGGGAGTCACTAGGTGGCGCAAATGGTTAACTGCTCGACTACTAGCTGAAAGGTTGGTGGTTCACACCCACCCAGAGGCATCTGGGAAGACAGTCCTAGTGATCTGCTTCCAAAAGTCAGAGCTTTGAAAACTCCATCAAGCACAGTTCTACTCTGCACACATGGGGTCGTCATGAGTCAGAATTGACTTGACAGCAGCTAACAAGAGCATGTGTTCACGTGTATGCAAATATAATATTATTTTAATCATTTTAGCTTTACAATGTTTGAAGGAAACCCCTTTTATCTGCTTGGTTTTCAAAGCTTTGCCAGCTATTCTTGACTATTTTTGCTTCTAGAGGAAACTTAGAATCATTTAGTCGAATTTCTAGTTATTAATCTGGGAAAAGAGTCCTTGGCATGGTGAAAACAGTTAATGTGCTCGGCTGCTAACTGAAAGGTTTGAGGTTCAAGTTCACCCAGTGGCTCCTCAGAAGAAAGGCCAGGCGATCTACTTCCAAAAAATCACCCATTGAAAACCTTATGGGGCACAGTTCTATCTGACACAAACATGAGGTTGCCATGAGTCAGAGTCCCCTCGATGGCAGCTGGTTAATCTGGGAAAAGTGGACATCTCGGCTGAGAAATCCCTCAAAGAGCTGCCTTGGCACCCCACGCAGAGGAACCCCTCTGGTTGCATTTCCTCTCCACCAGGAAATGATCCTGTTTACTGTCTGTACACCTGGCACGAAGCTAGTGCTAGACTCCGGAGAGCAGGGTGGTCTGGCTCATGTGCGCCTCCCGCTGGCCGGTCCCGTCTCCTCTTGCCTCCCCTGACGTTCCTCAGAGACCTGAAAAACGGCCTCGCCTCAGAGCCACACAAAGCGGAGTCTGTGACCAGCACCCAGACACAAAATGTTGCCGCCCACAATACAGAAAGCAGAGACCTTGAGAGAATTTGACAGAGGGATTTTATGTCTATGGGATTTAATAATAAAAAATTGGGGCTGGTATTTTTGTCTGTCTTGGTTTTGGTCACATCTTTTCTAACAATTCATTTTTGATGTATTTTACAAAAGCTTTGGTCTGTGGTGGGTAGGAAATAGGAAGAACAAATAATGGAGCCTGGTCCTTCGGTGCAGGCTTGGCTGCTCTCCTTGCTGGTCACGGGCTCCAGGCTTCTCCGGCACCTGCATACGTCCCCATACCGCCGTATGCAGGCTGTACCCTGAATAAGGTCTGACTCCACTCCCTGCACAACGTGGCTCTCAGTGGGGACAGGGGTGGACAAAGTGGCCTGGGCAAAGCAGAACCCCTCCCCGTAAGGTGGAACATGAGCACCAGGGGCCTGCACACCTGGGTGGGGGAGGAGGGTGTGGGCCACACCTGTGGGTAAGGCCATCTACCTGCAGCCTCACTCTGGCCGAGATGGCATGCCCAAGGCTTCCCATGCAAGCAGGTGGCAGAGCTCCCAGGCCCAGCAACAGGAAAGGTAAGACAGTGCCAGCAGGGTCATCAGCCACCTCTGACCCACCCAGAGAGGTGCCAGGAGAAAGCAGGAATTCCCTTCTACATCCTCTTTCAAATCAGGAATAAAATGTTGGACATGACAGAGCCCTGTGGCATACCATTGGAGACCCTCTTCAGGGTGCTAGAGCTCAGTTAGGCAACATTGTTTGGATGCTCCCATTTTAAAACAATGTTTTAAAAATATAAACTCTTTTCTTCATAATTAAAAACGCACATTTTTGGTTATAAAAGAATTACACTTAACATGGTAAATTTAAAAAATACAGAAAAGTCCAAAGAAGAAAATAAAATTCATTAGCCTACTGGTCAGAGATAAATGCTGTTAGCATTTGATGTATTCCTCCCAGTCCTTTCTGTATTTGTACACAAAACTGAGATCATACTGTAAATTTATATGTTTAAAAAAAAAAAAAACTTTATGCTGTAATCATTTTCCCATGCTATTATACACGCTTTGAAGATGTGATTTAATGGCATTCTAACACTCTACCATAAAGACATATCATTACTTAACTAGCCCTGTATTGTTGGAAAATAGGGGTTGTTTCCAATTGTTTACATTCAAAAATAGGTCGTGACAGTTATCTTGTTCCTAAATCTTTGCTCACAGCTCTCTGATAATTGCTTTGGGATAGAGTCATAGAAATGAATGACTAGGGCAAAAATTATGAACTTTTTTGAGAGCAGTGGTATAAATTGTCACAATTCTTTCTAGAAATGTGTACAGATTTATCCTTTCACCAAAAGAGTGTGCCTGCGTCATTCACCCAAACCAGCAGCAGGTCCCTCTTCTTAATCTTAACACAGCTGATGCTTTAAAAATGGTACGTTATTTTTTAATTTGATTAATAGTGAATTTTGATATTTTTCCCTTTTTGGCCATTTGTATTTTTTTTTCTGTTAACTATTTGTTTCCATTGCCAATTTTGTACTTCTATTGATTTGTAAGAGTTCTTCATCTATTAGGATATCTTTGTCATAGTGCAAATGTTTTTCCTGTTTATTGTTTGCCTTTTGTGTTTTTTGACAGAAGTTTTATATTTTAAGTATTCAAATCTGTCTTCCCCTTTACAATTCTTTCTACTGAATTTATGCTTAGAAAGTCCTTGCCAGCCAATGTTTTCTTCTTGATTTTTATGGTTTAACTTGTCGAATGTTTTACCTGCTGATATTTATCATCTGATACACTTAATTTACTATATATTAAATTTATACTTATCATATATTTATCTATAACATTTAATAGACATTGTATGTGTATGTATCACATATTGTTAGCTATATGTGGATGGTTTAAGAGCTATCTGTTTTATTCAGTTGATCTATCTGTACATGCTTAGCAAATATAACACTATTTTAATTATTTTAGCTTTACAATATGTTTGAAGGAATTCTCTTTTTATTTGTTTGGCTTTTTAAAAGCACTCCCAGCCATTCTTGACTATTTATGTTTCTAGATGAACCTTAGAATCATTTTGTCAAATTGCCCATTATTACTCTTGGAAAAATGAACATCTCTACTATATTCAATCTTCACATAAGGAATAGCATGTACCTCTCCATTTATTTTTTTTCCTCATTAACAATGTGCAATTTTCTTTCCACATATCCTGTGTCTGCTTCGTTCAGACTATCCCTGGTAGTTTATATTTTTCATTGCTATCATAAAGGGAACTTTGCTCTCCCTATTAACCCTACTACCAGGGCAATGGTTGGTTCACACAGAAATTATTGATTTTTGTATAATCATCTTATATTTAGCCATATCACTAAGCTCTTTTACTAATTCTAAAAGTTTTACAATGGATTCTTTTGCATTTTCCAGGTGCATAATTATCAGCAAACAATTACAATGTTGTCGGCTCTTTTCCAGTACTTGTTTCATGTCATGTGACATTGTCTGGAATTTCCAGAACCACAGTAACAAGGTGATATTTCTCTTTCTCATTTCTAATTTTACTGCAACTGCCTCAAGGGCAGCCTTTCCCAACGAGAGTTCTACAGAATGTTGGTTATGTGAGGAAAAGGGTCTCATCAAGAAATGGGTTTGAGAAACTATGCTTACTGTATCCACCTCTTGCACATAGCTGTCCAACCAGACACGTTTCCATAGTGACATTTCTGAGTATTTTGCAGTCAGGGTACCTGTTTGACTTGGTTTTACCAAGCATTTCCCAAACTTATTGGATCATAGAACCCCTCTGTTTTCCTGGGTAAGCATCTATCTTCATCCTAATGAATTAGTTAAGCAGAACACTTTTAGGCAAACGTACTTCTTTTTCCACCCTTAAATAAAATTCTGGTGTCATGTTACCATCTATCACTAGTTTTCTCAGATTTTTGAGGACTGGGAGATACCCTCTCAGCCCATATGGAGCCAGTTTCGCCCCTTGCTCTGCCTGCGCCCTCAGCATGGGGGAGTTTCTCCTTGGGGCTTGGTCTCAGCGCCCTTAGCATCTCACCCCTGCTGGGGCAAACAACTCTCCACTCTTATCTCGAGGCTCCTGGTCCCTCCCTGGGCTCTAGACCCACTCGCCATCCTCTTCCTGGACATCTCCACTTGGATGACAACAGGGAACCCAAACTCAGCCTGTCTCATCTTTTTGACCTACAGCCCTCTTCTTTCAGTCTTCTCCATCTCAGAAGAAGGCTCCAGCATCCGCCTAGCTGCCCAAGGCAGAGACAGAGGGTCTCTCCACCTGCATCTACTTAGCATCCATACCCTCTCGATTTGGCCTCCTGAAGCTCTCTCATCTGTCCTCCTTTCTGCAGTCCTGTGGCTATGGTCCTGGTACAGCCCACCCTCGTCCTCCCTTGGGTAGCAGCCACACCCTCCTGAGCCATTGCTCCTACCACCTGTTCTGCACACAGAAGCCCAAGGATCTTCTTAGAAGTGCAAATGATCATGTCACTCTCCTGCTTAAAACCGTCCAATGGCTCCCTCTGCCCTTGTGAAGAAGCCAAGCCCCTTCGTGGGATTTGCAGGGCCTTTCTGAGGGCTACTCCTGGCTTTTTCAGCATCAACGTTTGCTGCTCATCTGCTTGCATTCTTCCCTCCAGGCAGACTCAGCCACTCTCAGCTCCCCAGCACATCCTGCTCTCTCTCCCTTTCCAGACTTTGAACACTTAGCATCATTTTGCTGGGTAAGTTCCCCTTTCACTCCATTCCCTGACTTACTGACACTCATCTTTCATTTCCAGCTGAAATGTCACTTTCTCCAGTTGGCTCCCCTTGACCTCTTAGATAAGGATCTGCCTGCCCACATTTCTCCTATCAAAGCCCCTGAGATGCTCTTATTATAATTGTTTACTTCCTGTATTAGTTTCATGGGGCTGCTGTAACAAAGTACCACAAACTGGGTGGCTTAAAGCAATAAAGATGTATTCCCTCACAGTGCTGGAGATCAGAAGTCTGAAATCAAGATGTTGGCAGGACCATGCTCCCTCTGAAGGCTCTGGTGGGGAGGAAGCAGGGAGGATCCTTCCTTGCCTCTTTTAACTTGTGGTGGCTCCTGGAAATCCTTGATGTTCCTTGACTTGTAGCTGTGCTCCTCCAACCTCTGTCGGCATCTTCACATGTCTTTCCTGTGTGTCTCTGTGTGTCCTCTCTTCTTCTTACAGGGACACCTGTCATTGGATTTAGGGCTCACCCTAACCCAGTATGACCTCATCTTAACTAATTACATCTGTAAAGACATCATTTCCAAATAAGGTCACATCCCGAGATACCAGGTGGACATGAATTTGGGGGGGACACTATTCAATTCATTACACTGTCTATGGCATAGTGGTTAAGAACACAATCTGCTAACCAAAAGATCGGTGGTTTATACCCACCAGCCACTACTTGGAAACCCTATGGAGCAGTTCTACTCTGTCATACAGGGTCACTATGAGTCAGAATCGACTCAACAGCAATGAGTTGGTTTGGTTTGGTACATCTCTACAAGCGGCCCTATGAGGAAAGGGACCATGTTAATTAATATTCCCAGCACCCAGCACAGCACTTCACACAGAGAAGTCCTTCAAAAGTACTTGTTAGGTGACAAGTTTTATCATTAGGCAAACTGATAAGATGAATTATATGAATAGATGTCCTCGTATTAAACAATCTCCACATTCCTAGGATAAATCCTGTTTCATCATGGTAGAAGCTTTTCTTTATGCATTATTGAATTAAACTCTTAGTACCTTAGGATTTTCACATCTATATTTAGAAGTGAGACAGGTCTGTACTTTGTCTTGGATATGCTACCTTTGGCAGCTTTGGGCACAGGGATCACATTAACTACAAAAAATGAATTGGGTGGATTTCAATCCACACATATATATGAATCTGAAACAATTTCTACAATATTACATTATCTTTGCTTAATAATTCCTTGCAAATGAATAAGAATGCACTGGCAAAAATAGATTACCTGAATTTTTTTTTAGAGGCAATTTTAAGATAACTTTGAAAACAGTGAAGAACTTTAGTTTCTCCCCTGGTTATGGGACTTACGGTGTTATCTACTTTTTAGGGGGTCAGTTTTGAAACATTTACATTTTCCCAGGAAATCCTCACTTTCACTGGGATCTTTAGGTCCCTGACACAGAGTTCCTCAAATTAGCACCTTTGGGTTTTGAGTCTCTTCTGCAAATGCTCACTGTCACCACACAGTCCTTCCATCTACCTGCAGCAGTTAAGGTGAAAACAATCAAAAGAAACAGTTTTGGTAGGGATGATTTAGCACAGTGCCCGCCAAGGAGGAGTTAATAAAGGACACTTTTTTTCACTGGGTAACCAAGACTGGGAAGAAGCCACTTTTTAAGCCAAATAAGATAAGAAAGCTTTGTTAGCATTGGTAAGCAACTAACCCTACACAATTTACTATTTTTTTTCTTTTTAACTCATATGGAAATAACCAGGGAGACAAAAAAAAGAAAGCTGCTACCTGTTGCCCACACCAATTTTCTCCCCTTTCTACCCCCAGAATGCAAGTTTTCCATTTCTCCTCTCCAGCAGGGAAGGCGGGGGGGGATATAACTGTGCCCATCCCTCCTGCCTAAAACACGACAGTAGTTTGGCCCCAGGCAAGGAGTGGAATGCAGGTGGGAAGGGTTGAAAGGACCCAGCCTGCGAAGGCGAAGGAGTGGGGATAGTAAAGAAGAGGCAACACGCTGATGGGCTACTCCACTGAGAGGCAGAGGGGAGAGTCTATATGGGATCATCCAAAGACCCCCTGCTTATGGATGGAGCACTGAACTAGATGGCAGGGCTCAGGCCCATATCCAACCTCCCCCATCCCTGCATCTGTGTGGTCTAGAGTCCCTCATGAAGACCTCTTCCAGCTTTCACAGCTGCGTTCACCTGCAAAAGGAGTGCAAATTCATGTACATCCCCTCCTCCACTGACCACCACTGGGTATTCAAGTGGTGGGGACATGGAGAAGGCCCAGGTGACAATCTCTCAGCATCCTAATGCAACTGATTGCCCTGAAAGCTTTCTCCTCTGCTGAGATAAGCCTCTGGATGTAGGTTACAATATACCTATATGTCTACATGGAAACCCTGGTGGCTTAGTGTTTAAGAGCTACGGCTGCTAACCAAAAGGTCAGCAGTTTGAATACACCAGGCGCTCCTTGGAAACTCTATGGGGCAGTTCTACTCTGTAGGGTAGCTATGAGTTGGAATCAACTCGATGGCCATGGGTTTGGTTTCTTTTTTTTTTTTTTAATACATATCTATATATCTATATAGGAGCCCTGGTGGCACAACAGTTCAGCACTCAGCCGATAACCAAAAGGTTGGCTGTTTGAACTCACTCAGTGGCTCCACTGGAGAAAAGACCTGGCAATCTACTCCTGTAAAGGTTACACCCTAGAAAACCCTATGGGGCAGTTTTACTCTGTCACATGGAGTTGCTATGAGTAGAAATCGACTTGACAGACCTAACAACAACAACATATACCTACATACCTACACACCTCTGTCTATATCTACCCTTTCTAATCTTTTGGTTTGTGTTTCCTCTCTTTTTTTGACATTAAATATACCTGTTGCCTTTAAGTCGATTCCGACTCATAGTCACCCTAAAGGACAGAGCACAACTGCCCCATAGGGTTTCCAAGGAGCACCTGGTGGACTCAAACCGCCCACCTTTTGGTTAGCAGCCGTAGCTCTTAACCACTATGCTACCAGGGTTTCCGAAATTAAATATACCAGAGGTTTATTTATATTACTGTTTTTGCCAAAGCTCATTTTATTTAATTACTTTACTGTTTCTATTTCTGAATTTATTGATTTTTCCTTTTTTTTCTAAACTAGTTTCTTATTTTTTGCTTTCCTATAGATTTGTTTCTGTTTTCGTTAAAACTTGTTCTAACTTATTGATTTGAATGCAGGGTTAACTTGTTTTCATTCTATGGTGTGTAATCATGGAAAGCACCTTCAAATGTGCCTCTGAATACAGTTTTAGCTATATCCCATAGACATCCCAACTAGTCTGCAATTGCAGTTCTAATTTTCTTTTTATGCGGGGTTTTTTTTTAGTTTCCAAATGGATTGGAATTTTAAGGTTTACACATTTCCCCCCTGGTTTTAGAGCATTAAGTTAGAGAACATGGCCTGAATAGTTTTTGCTGTATAAAACTACTGAAATTTTCTTTATGACCTAAAATACATTTGTAATTTTTAAGTGTTCTATAATTCTTCAAAAAGAAGGTGCATCTTCTTTCTCTAGGGTAAGGAAAAAAAATTATGTAAATAATTTTACTTTATTATATTATTCAAAAGGACCCGGGTGGTACAAATGGTTAAGCACACAACTACTAGCTGAAAGGTTGGAGGTTCAAACCCACCCAGAGGTCCCTCGAAAGACAGGCCTGGTGAGCTGCTCCAGAAAGGTCACAGCCAAGAAAACCCGAGAGAGCAGTTCTACTCTGCACACATGGGGCCACCGTGAGTCACCACTAACTCACAACTAACAACAACATATTATTCAAAACTTTATGCTTTTTAAAATTTAATCTGTTAAAGAGCTTGAAGAGGGTATTAAAGACCCCTACAGTTATGTTTTCACCAATTTCCCATTTGTTCTAATGGCTTCCTTTTATATATCTTATGTTCTACTTGGGATGCATAAAGGTCTATAACTGATACCCTCACTGTGGCTGTCCTTAGTCACATAAAGTGATATGCTTTATATGTCAGGAGAACCCATTGCCATTGAGTTGATTCCAACTCATAGCAACCCTATAGGACAGAGTAGAACCGCCCCATAAGGTTTCCAGGGAGTGGCTGGTGGATACGAACTACTGACCTTTTGATTAGTAGCCAAGGTCTTAACCACTGTGCCACCAGGGCTCCTGTGTCAGGAGAATGGGTTCAATTCGTGATGAATTCCTAGAATTCGTTCTGTGTATAAGCCCTTCCTTGTCATTTTTCCATGGTGTTCCTTGCATGTTGTGTGTAGTTTGATTTAAATATTTTGGGACTGAGATTCTTTGTCCTTTAGGAGGGGAGTTTAACCGTTTTCCTAATTTTCTCACCTGAAGTGCTTGATCTTATTATGATTTGATTTTCTATGCACTTGAGTGTAGTTACACCATAGATTCAGGAATTTGGCTGTCTGGATGAGAAGTCCAACTCCAGTGGAGCTGGATGACACTGGCTGGCTCTCCTTGGGCATGTCCTGAATCACTTTAAGTCTCAGTGTTCTTACTTGTAAAATGGGGATCATTGGTTCTGGAGATTAAATGAGTCAATACCTACAAGGTACTTCCCACATGGGGCACAGGAGCTTGCTCAGCACATGCAGGCAGCCCAGCTCCTTCCTCACCACCTCTCTCTGCACCTCATCTCATTATCCTTCTTTTCCTTTTTTTTTTTTTTAATTTTATTGTGGTAAAATACATATATAACAAAAAAAATGCCATTTTAACTATTTTAAAGTGTACAATTCAGTACCATTAATTACATTCACCATATTGTACAACATCACCACTACCCATTTCCAAATTTTTTCATCACCCAGAACAGAAACTCAGTGCCCCTTACCTAATACTTCCCACTTTCACGTCCCACCCACCCCTGGTAACCACTAATAAACTTTGGTCTCTATGCATTTGCCTATTCTAGAGATTTCATATAAGTGGGATCATGCAATATTTGTTCTTTTTTGTCTGACTTATTTCACTCAGCATAATGTTTTCAAGGTTCATCCATATCCTAGCATGTAACAGAACTTCATTTCTCCTTATGACTGAGTAATATTCCATGGTCTGTGTATACTATATCTTGTTTATCCATTCATCTGTTGATAGACACTTGGGTTGTTTCCACCTTTTGACTATTGTAAATAATGCTGCAATAAACCTTGGTATACAAGTATCTCTTTGAGTCCCTGCTTTGAATTCTTTTGGGTATATACTTAGGAATGGAATTGTTGAATCTTATAGTAATTCTATGTTTAGCTTTTTGAGGAACCACCACACTGTTTTCCACAACAGCTGAACCATTTCACATTCCCTGCAGCAATGCACAGCATCCCATTACCCTACTATCTTTCCATCTCAGATCATTGTCCCTGGATGGCTATCTATTCCTGCTTCAGAGACCCATGCTCACTGTTAGGAAAGATAATTCCAAGTTTAACAGGAAGAGGAGGTTGGAAGGCCCAGAGGGCCCAATTGGTGCAGAAGCTTTGTGATAGGTGGAGAGGAAGGCATGGATTTAAGACTCAGGCAGGAGAGAAAGTGAAGGGTGAGGGTGAAATAAAGGAGGGATATAGAGGGTGGCTCACAAGTGTCTTATAGGAACCACAGGGCGGGCGGGGTAGGGAGGAGACAGGGTGGTTTTGGGTAAACATAAACACTTTACAAGGCGGGGCCATGTCTTACTAGAGGGCCCCACTCCTTGGGATGTGGGCAGGGACCCTGGTGCATCTGGAATGGCCAGCAGGGCCTACAGTGCTTACTCACCTTCACATGGCTCAGCAGGATGATCCGCACGAGGACAACATTGATATGGGCCCCCAAGGACTCATCATGATAGATTTCGTTGACCTTAAAGAAAAGCAGGGAGGCATCAACAGGAATCACAGGCCCAAGGTCCAGCCCTGGTTTTGAAAACGGCATCTCCACCTACCATCCTCCAGACCAGAATCCTGGAAGCCCCTCCACCACTACCCTCAATTCCTCCCCCTTGCCCACACTTTACACCCAGGCACCACCATTAACTCAATCTCTGAACCATCTATTGCCTCCATCCCTTCATCCCCCCTGTGCCCTCTACTCCCTCTTGTGGCCACCACCATCCCTGCCTGGATTACCAATACCCTCCTCAGCTCAGCCTAGGGATTCTTCCCCTGGAGCCAGAACAGGACGGACAGGGGAAAATTACCCCTCTATTGGCTCCAGCCTCTAACTGGAATGTGGCATTTTCTTCAAGCATGAATGTAGGTCACAGACCCTAGTGCAGGGGCAGTACTTGTGACTGTCACCAGCAGAAACCACATCACAGTTGTTGCTGGTGGTTTTGAAATATTATTTACTCTCATCACTACTTAGAAAAGGCAGTAAGTTTCAGATCCACCACTAGATCTTAGTTTTGTTTTGTTTTTTTATGGTAGTAAAATACATATAACAAAACGTTTGCCATTTCCACTATTTTTCCATGTACAGTTCAGTGACATTAAGTACCTTCACCATGTTGTGCAACCATCACCACTATCCATTTCCAATTTTTTTTCATCACCCTTAGCAGAAACTCAGAGCCTTTTGTTTTATTGTGCATTAGGTGAAAGTTTACAGAGCAAATTAGACTCTCATTCGATAGTTTGTACATAAAGTGTTTCATGGCCTTGGCTTCATCCCCCACAATGCGTCAGCACTCTCCCATTTCTACCCTGGGTTCCCTGTTTCCTATCATCCTGATTTACTACCCCTTTCTGCCTTCTCATCTTTACTTTTGGGCAAATATTGTCCTTTTGATCTCTTATAATTGATTGTACTGAGAAGCACGTTCCTCTCAGGTGTTGTTTATTTTTTGGGATTGTCTATTGTTTGGCTGGAAGGTAGTCTTTCAGGAATGGCTTCAGTTCCAGGTCAGAAGGGTATCTTAGGGCCATAGTCTCGAGAATTCCTCCAGTCTCTGTCAGACCAGTAAGTCTGGTCTTTTTGTGAACTTGATTTTTTGTTCTACATTTTTCTCCAGTTCTGGCTGGGACCCTCTGTTGTAATCACAGCTCAGTGACTTTTACGCACTGGAGCGGCATGAAATGGCTGACCACTCCCTCCTTGAGTATACAGGAGCTCAGAGGACAGAGCCTCCCAGAGTCCTCTCTGTTACTGCAGGCCAGGGCTGTAAACCCCCCGAACCCCAGTGTTTAGAATCTCTATCTAAGCAACAGTAATTCCTACCTATAACCCGTGGGAAGACACCTGGGGGAACCTGAGAGTTAACACAGAAAATCAAATCACGAAAGATGAGACTGTAGGCTCCTGAGTTAGGCAAGACAAGCGGCTTCCTGGGATGGAGCAGGGCCCGGGGGTTGCTGTCACCCACTGTGCATAGAGAAGCCACCAATCTGATGGCAGAGCTAACAAGTGAGATGGCTCCCAGGGGAGGCCCCCTTCCAGGAATGTCCTGCTCAGCAAATCTGCCTTCTGATTATAATTTTGTTCCCCACCTCAATTTCCTGTAGGGAAGGTGCAGCTGATGAGACCTGCAGGAAGACAGAACGATTGCCATGGTGACTTGGGACTGTGGGCACGTTGGCAAGAGTTCTGCTGAGGGTGGGCCAGCACACCTGCACCTGCCACCTGAAGGAGCAGGTGGACATGGGCCTGAGACACAGGCGCCCCCATCTCACCACCTGCAGCTGACAATGTGGAGACCTGGGGAGGGCACTCAGGGTCCCTGGGGGCTTTGCCAACTTACACAGCCCCTTCCTCCTGTAAAACAAGGATAGTCATCCCTGTCTCCCAAGGCTGTTGTGAAGATTATTCTATTCCACCCATGTGAAATAGAATGATACTCTTGAAAACAGTAGAGCAGTATGTTTTCACTCCCCATAGATCAACTCACCCTAGGGGCAGGGCGCACACCTCTAAAACACAGACTTCGTTTCCCAGCTTTGATGGTCCAACTAGATGTTTTTAGTCTACAGGGAGACAACAGCCCTAAAAGCCAGTGGGCTTTGTTTTTGTGGTGGGAGGTAGGGGAGCAACAATGGTAAGACACAGTCCTCCTTCACAGATAGGGCGTTTAGGAGAATTAGACAATGAAACAAGGAGCCCTGGTGGCGCAGTGGTTAAGCTCTCGGCTGCTAACCGAAAGGTTGGCGGTTCGAACCCACCAGCCACTCCACGGGAGAAAGATGCAGCAGTCTGCCTCCATAGAGATTTACAGCCTTGGAAATCCTATGGGGCAGTTTTACTCTGTCCTATAGGGTCGCTAAGAGTTGGAATTGACTCAACAGCACGTAATAACAACAACAGACAATGAAAATGACTGGAATGGCCCCTGGCCAAGTTAACCCGCCCAATAAACTTGAGCTTGCCATGGCTTCCCTGGAAAAAGAACTTGCGGTTTTGCCTGTGCAGAAAGTTTGTAGATGGGGTTACAGTGTTAATCAAGACCCACCACCTCGGCTGCCTACTTCTAAATGGCAGACCTGGTCCGGTTGCTCCACTGTGAGGACTCAGTGGCTCAAGTCCAGCCTCTATCATGGCTTCTGAGGTTCCTCACAGCCTATCCAAGGGCTCCACCCCACGTAAGAAGAGGTGCTAGAGGGTGCAAGCTCAGGCTAACCATTGCCAACAAGTCAATTCAATTCCAACTTAGAGCGATCCTATGCAACAGAGCAGAACTGCCCCTAGGGTTTCCAAGGCTGTAATCTTTATGGAAGCAGACTGCCACGTCTTTCTCCCACTGAGTGGCTGGTGAGTTCAAACTGTCTACCTCTTGGTTAGCAGCCAAGTGCTTAACCTCTGTGCCACCAGGGATTCTTAAGACAAGACTGCCTGGGGCCAAATCCCAGCCTGGCCACTTCCTTACTCTGAGACCTAAGTCCTCTCTGTGCCTTAGCTTCCCCCCTGTAAATTGGGGAGAATAATAGTATCTACTTCATAGGATTGTTTTTGCACTTAGGAGAATTAATAAATATAAAGCCCTTTGAACTGTGCCTGGTGAAATCCAGTGTTTCTTAAGAAAGAATGGGGCTTTACAAGTCCCCAAAGTATCTCTTTACCACGAGCGAAGCCTGGCCAGGTCAGCTCCTCGGCTTTGACTGAAAGCCACAATGCAGAAATGAAGATGCAGGAATCACGCAGCTGCTGGAGTGGCAGGAGAGAGAGGGGGAGAGGAAGGTAGGGAGGATTGACCCCCAGGTCATACCCTGAGTAGGGGCAGGGAGGTAGGGGGTACAAAAGAGCTCTGAGATTTGAGAAGAAAACGAAAGCAGAGAGAGCTGTGTCCCGCCTGCCACCTGGAGCCGGGGAAGGGACAGGTCACAGAGCACCCACATCAACAGGGGCGGCTGCAGAACTAGAGTGGAGGTACAGCATGCTTTGGCCCAGCTCCTGGCCATCAGAAGGGGAACCGGGATAGAAATCTGGGGGACTCGTGGGCAAGACATCTGGGGCTGCCGGGCAGATGTACCTGGGGCTAGGGTGAGGGACTGGGGCAGAGCTGGGATGTGATGGGGGGCCGGGGTGGAGGGCTGCCCAGCAGCAGAGGAGGGGAGACCTTGCATAACCACTGCTGAGAGGAAAAACTCTGACTGAGCCCTACCACAGGCCAGTGCCCACAGCAGAGTGTACCAGGACAGGTGTGGGCAGAAGCAGGGCCACCAAGCCTCCCACACCCCACCCCCAGGGAAGAGGGAAAGGGGAGGTGACTGACCATTCACCCTGAAGGCTTTTAAATGGGAAGAGCCTGAGTTACCTCTCACCAGCCAGTTTATGGTTCCCTTCTCTCCTGAGGCTGTGTACCTGGGACAAGGGTGACATCAGATAAGAGAATTAAAGACAGCTCCACTTTTCCCCACATTCTAGCCTTGGTGTGGGCACTTTGACCCCAGCACACGTGCCAGCACCCCAGTACCGCGACAGGCCCTGCATTGGTCCGCAGTGGGCCTCCTGATTTTGTGACATTTTGACACTGGAAACAAAAACGGCTGAAACATGGGTCCGTGGGGACATGAGTTCTTAGCAGTACCAGGGTGAGGCCCTCCACACCGCATGTCCTCCCCTGGCCTAAGGAAGGAGCCCCGTCCTGCCCTCCCCCCCCCACCAGGGCTGTACAGCTTCTCACAGGGAGGAAATTGCCACAGCCTCGGGCCCCACTGCCTCCTGCTCCATGGCATGTGCTCAGATGCTGCTGGGGAGCCAGCGCTGACTGGAGTTCTGAAGCACTAGCCAAAAGTCCCCAGGGCCCACTTGGGTGGGGCATCACTGGGAATAATCTGGAAGATTCCCAATGGAATATTCGCATCTTTAATAGGAACACTGTTACACCATTTCTGATGAATAAAGATGGCAAAGAGACAGATGTGGCCAAAAGAGCAGAAGAGGACAAAAGGCAGCCTCCAACCATCTCCCTCACATCTACCCCTCTGCCCCTAGCCCCACCCACTTCATCTTCCAGGTAGGTGCAGGGGCTCCCGAGGGACTTCCCTTTTGGTATCCTTCCTCTCCACCCACCATTCTTCACAGTGGTCACCACTCAGAGGAGATCTGACTTCCTCCTTCCTCTATCTAAAACCCTCAAGGGCTCCCCAGTGCCTTCAGAAATGGGCCCTAGCCGCTCTACCTGGCACTGAGGGCTCTCCCCTCTCTAAGCTGGCCCTGGCTGGCTTCTCTGCACTCCACTTCAGCTACCTTCCTGCATGGAATCCTCACTTTCAACAGCTTGGCCTTCTCCAAACCCTGGTGCTCTTGCCTGAGGCTTGTGCAATGCCTCATGCCTGGAATTCCCTCTCCCCATCTCCAGCCTCCCAAATTTTTAGATATCTGAAGAGCATTTGGGAGGGAAAAAAGTCTTAGTATTAAATCTGTTTCAAAGGAGGGAGGTAGTTACTCCTTGGCTTAAGCCCTTCCAAGGCCTTCCCATTGCACTTGGAATAAAATTGAAGCTTCTTTCCATGACCTCAAGGCTGGGAGGAGCAGGGCTTCTTTTCAGGTTGCCCCTGGCCTTGCTCACTGCGTTCCAGTCACTGGCCTCAGCTGCTCCTTGAACAAGGAGCCTATCCCTACCTCAGGGCCTTTGCACGTGCTGTGTCCACGCCTCCCATGCTCTTCCCCACCACAACTGTCACCTCCTCAAAATAGGCCCTGAGCATCTCCTAAAGCAGCTGCTCCCCCAGGTCCACCCCAGCACTCTCAGGTACACCACATTGTTTTATTCCTTTCATAGCACTTTTTACCACCCAAATTATTTTGATTAACTGTGTGTTTGCGATCTGTCTCCCCAGCTGGACTATGTGTGCGATCTGTCTCCCCAGCTGGACTATGTGCTTGACATGGGGATACACCTGTCCGCTTTGCTCACTGCTGTATCCCCAACAGTGTCTAGCACATAGTAGGTGCTCAGTAAGGATTTGCTGAATGAATAAATGAATGAATGAATTAGTGAATAGCTTTGGAGAATGTGGAGAAATAGGAATTGGGCAGAAGGGGTGACCCAGCAGGGGGCCCTTGTGCTGCCCTGTAATGACCCAGGTCCCCAGTGAAGTGCTCTAAGGGCCTACCCTCCCAACCCCTCACCCCCTCAAGGCACGGGTATGCTGGGGCGAAGCTGTTTTCCTTACCCAGACTGCAGTGGGAAGGTAGGCCCAGGGACAATGTCCTTGAGCCCTGTCTGAGAAATTGATCCTGGAATCTTTAAACCTTGGGGGAAATTGTTCAAAGCCACGGCCATTTTCTGTGCGGAGAGGCCAAGGGCTCTCTTGTTTGGGGAAATACATTGTAATGCGCCTTTGCTTATGCAAAGATGCAGCCAAGTTTCTGTTCTGGAATAGACAATCAGGAAGGACAGGCTCTGCATGCTAATGTAAAAGTTTGCCTTCTTTGTGGCAGAGTTCCACCCTGTGGGCGACTAGGAGCCCTGGGAGGAGGCCTGAGGCTCCTGGGAGGGGTGACTGTCTCCTCTGCCAAGGTGGGGGGAGGGGGCCCAGGAAGGGGAGGCTGGTCCAGGAGGCCCTCCGACTTGGGGGGCTACTGGCCTGGCCACATGGTGACAGGCTGGGGCTCAGACAGAGAGGCCCATAGCCCGGGGAGCAGAGCCTCGGCTTGTAATTTCCATTCCTCACCCCCAACCTTCAACTGACCTGAGTTTAGGGCAATTAGGAGGCAGGCTGTGCCACACCTGGGCAAAACCATGCGGCGCACAAGCCGAGCCTGGAGGAGTCTGTTGTGAGGCCTCGGGAGGGCCACACGCCCTGAGCCCCCGAAGTAGATGGGGTGAGGTGTGCGGAGGAGACAGTTCTCTCTGCATCCCTTTGGAGGAGGCTGGGGCCACCCTGATGGGGGCAGAGAAGGAAGCTGGGGGAGAGGGCCTCTGGCTTCCCCAGGGAATGTTTCCATCTGTGTGTGCCTCTCACAGTGTGCAAAAGAGGCTGCAGAAGCCTGGACTTATCCTCACAGTAAGCATTCCCTCTGCACATCTTCTCTACCTTCTTGTGTCTTAGCACATTCTCTATAAACCAAAAACCAAACTCGTTGCCATAGAGTCGATTCCGATGCAAAAATAAACATGACCGAGCCAATGCTCACAATATCAAACCATCTAGATTCAAGTGGACAGGATCAGAATCACTGAGGGTGTGCAGATAACAAACAGCAGGAGCTGGCCATAGCCCCTCCTTCAATGCCATGTCCAGGAACACTTCCTCTAAGAGGCTTCTCTGACCTCTCCAGCCAAAAGAGCCTCCCCCTCCTGCAAGGACCCAACTCTTCCTGTCCATCCCCTGCAGCGGTCCCCACTCTGCCAGGGCCTGGGACTACCTCCACAGGTCCCCCCAGGGTGGGGTACTTGGGGCTCCACCACCCCAGTGAAGGGGGTCGACTCCCTGAACCCAGTGGAGGCTCAACAAATATTCACTGTGCAAATGTATGCTAGAGCAGGGACACTGCATAAAGCTGCTTTTAAAAAATCTTTTCCATGCTGAGGCTAAATACTGCACAAAGCTGCCGCTTATCTTGAATTTGGGAGGTAGCAGAGGGTAGGGGTGAAAAAGTCTGCGCCTGTGTCAGACATCAGATTGCATGGGTTCCAGTGAGGGCCCTGCCGTCCTGCTATGTGACTTCGGGCATTACTTACCTTCTTTGGGCCTCAGTTTCCCAATCTGTGAAATGGAGGTAATTATGTCCTTGCCCCTTAGGGTTGTTACTAGGATTGCAACCTCGTACTTAAAGCCTCTGGCAAGCTCCCTGGCACATAGTGCAGCTCAATCAAGTTGTCATCATATGGCAGGAGGGTCAAATGCCGTAAACGGTTTCTCCAGGACCCCAGACTGTAGGCCCTCTGGACTGCACCCCTGGACCCACACTGGGCTCTCCTCTTGGCCACAGTGAATGCCCAGGCCAGTTTTAGGGACCAGGAGGGGCTGCTGTGCCCACTTTGCTGCTCAGGAGGCAGGTCTGTGTGTGACCCTGGCAGGAGGTCTCCCACTGTGGCTTGACCTTCACATATGCTGAAGCCTGCAAGGCATTTGGGAGGGATAACGGTACAGAGTAAGGAAGGATGCCACTGTGCCGCAGGACAGAGAAGGACACTCTGAGGCTGCAGGCTGGGCCTCATTTCCCCAGAGGACCTTGGCAGCTGCTAGCCACTGACAGGGAAGAAGCCAAGAGAAGGAACGAATTTTGATTCTTGCTGGCAGTGGTCTAGCCTTAGAGAGCACGTGGGATGTCACCTGCCCCCAGGCACTCAACTGAGCTTGTTGGCTTTCACTGACCAAAGAGCCCTGGGAGGCTCCACTTGGAGTCTCATCTGCAAGAAGCATTTTAGGGAGGGGCCCCTCATGGTGAGACCTCAGCCCTAGCATTCTCACCCTGCCCATCTCAGAGCCTGTTTGGTATGACCCCCACCTCCTGAGACCCTGAGGTCTATGATTTGTGTCCTACTGGTCACCACAATGTAATTTGAAAACTTACTGCATTTTTCATCATGCTTGGTAGAGGGTCAGCAAAAGTCAGAAAGACCCTCAGTAAGATGGACTGACACAGTGGCTGCAACGATGGGCTCAAACATAGCAAGGATTGTGAGGATGGTGCAGGAGCAGGCAGTGTTTTGTTCTGTTGTACATAGGGTTGCTCTGAGTCGGAACCAACTCAATGGCACCTAGCAACAATAACAAATGTGTTTTTCATTCCCCCTATGTAAGTGCTCGTGGTGCAGTGGTTAAGAGCTACAGCTGCTAACCAAAAGATCAGCAGTTTGAATCCACCAAGCACTCCTTGGAAGCCCTATGGGGCAGTTCTACTCTGTCCTGTAGGGTTGCTATGAGTCAGAATCAACTCAGCGGCAATGGGTTTGGTTTTTCGATTACGTAAGTCCTATTTTTCTGTTGTCCCATAGGCTTTTGGCCCAAAGAAAGACGGAAGGGCAATGCCATGTTGAGAGGGGGCATGGCATATGGGAAGTCCTTGAAAGTACCCTGACTGATGAAGGAGGATGGAGGAAGTGACCAAGGAGAGGGTTACAGAACCCCTATCCCTGTTGCTGCTTCCTGCTTCACCTTTAGGGTCAAACACCAAACATGGACAGACCCTGAGACCAAGGGGTCCGGGCGCTGTTTTCCATCTGGATCCTGAGGTGAGACCATATCATAATAGTGGAATCTGAACACAGGTATAGGGCCTAACCAGTAGCTTGGAAATAGGGGAGAGTCTTGCCTAGATGAACGGGCCTGTAGTGGTGCCCCAGGTTTGCACAGCCCAAGTGTGATGTGTGTGGGATGCAGAAGCTCCCTCCTCTGCTGACTGAGGAAGGGGCCTGGTAGTGGACTAGGGGAGGCTGCAGAGTGGAAGGCTTATCATGGCATGGGGCTTGACCAGGTGGGGCCCAGCACACCTGAGTAGTCGAGGTAAAGAGCCCAGGGGCCAGATTTGACCATCCCCTCACAGGAGAATGGTGAGGACTCAGGCCAGCCTCCCCACTGCCATTAGGGCTTCAGGCATCCCCACACCAGTCGCTATAATGAAGAAGAAAGGAAAGGCCCTGGCAGAGCAGGTCCTGACCTAGAAGACACTGAGGAAACTTTCATCAAGGGTCTTAGTCTTTTAGCTGGTGCCCTGTCCCCCTCACAGGTAGGGAGCTCATGAGAAATTCAGAACGCATATCAAAATAAAGATGCTTCAGTGAGACTCTGCTGCAGCATTAAAATCTCACAGGTGAGGGTTGTTATCTGCTGGGAAACTATCCCTCCCCGAATGTGAAACCATTTAGTGCGATTTCTAACATCTGGAAGGTAGGTGTCACCACACCTGCAACACAGTAGGAAATGATTTTGTCAGCTATAGCTCATGGCCTCCTGTACCACGAGAATCTTCTAAGTGGCTCAGCTCCCATGCAAGACCCTATCCCTGGGCAGAGCACTGTCCTACATCTGGGTCCACGTTGGCTTAGAACAGGTGCCCTGAAGCAAGGAATAGCCAATGAGAAGACAGATTAATACATCCTAAGGAGCTGCAAATCCCACCCTCTGTTACACCCAGAAAGGTAAAGGGGCTGAATTCTTGGAGGCACAGGTCCCCCTTGATCATTTCTGCTCAGGGCCAGAAGGGTCATGGGCAGCCCACAGGGCCCGTCTCATGCTGTCCCCAGTCTAACCCATGCCCGCCTGTCACCTGGCTGCCTCTTGCTCACCCTCCTGTCTTGGCTGCAGGGCCATTTCCACTGGGAGTGCTCCCCGAACCCTCGTGTGGTGAGTACTCCCTTCTGGACCTCCCCGTGGAGCATGTGACGCTCCCCCATGCTAACTCAGATGCTGTTTCCATCCACACTCTGGCCTCAGTCAGTTCCTCAACTGAGCTGTCATGGTCTCAGATCACCTTGTTTGTTACATTACCAATTGCCTGTTACCCTCCACTAGCATGAGCTTCAGGGGAGCAGGGAGCTCTTCTGCAACCTTCACTGCTTCATCCTCAGTGCCAAGAACCAAGTCAGCTTCCCAAGCTTCAAGATCAAGTCCAAACTCAGCTGGTCCATACACTACCCCATGTTCAACTAGTTCCACCATTTGTTCAGCCCTGGTGCCTCCAAGCTTCCACCCCACATGCACAGCCTGACACATCTCCCAACTCCAGGGCATGCCAAGGGCACGGCACCTCTTTTGCATACACAGTTCCCTCTGCATGGAATGATGCCCTCCCCTTCCACTTGGGAAACACCAACTCTGTGTTCAAGAAGAGCTCAAAGGTCGCTCCCACTGGGGCCTGGTTGCCAAGCAGGCAGCGGGCACTGATGGTGTCCCTGGGCTGCCAAGGCCCTGTCCTTGCTGCACTAAGGCAAGCAGTGCATCCCTACCAGAGCTAAGCTTCTCGAGGATAAGGACTGGAGCTGATTCTGCAAATGTATTGGACGGAACAAATAGCCACTGGCCCTTGGTCAGCTCGGGCCTTCCAACACCTGTGCCAGGTGCCTCCTCACACACATCAGCTTTCATGTCTCCAACACCTTGCAAGCAAGCATCACTATCCCTATTCTACCAGTGAGGAAACTGAGGTGCAGAGAAATCGAGGCATCATTGACATGAGTGGGAGTGGGAATCAGTACAGGGGCTTTGCAGAGCAACTTGGAAATCTGCTAGGATTAAAAATATGAGTACCTCTGACTTGGCAGTTCAAGGCCTCAGCAGCTGGAGAAAAAAAGACCCTTGGGCAGAACAAAGAGGCACAAGAACACTCACTCTCCTAGGACTTCTTTTCCATGGATGGGTGGCATCCATTTTTTTGATGGGAGTCCATGGAACCATATTCACTTTACTCAGGCATTATGAAAAGACATTTTCTGGTCACCTACTCTGTGCCAAGCCATTTGATAGGTGCCGACCATGCAAAATCAGGTAGGCACACCCTCTCTGCGTCTGATATTAAACTTGTGGTTGCCTTTGTGTGAGTCTCCTAACCCTCCTGAGACATATCACCAAGGGGCCCCCTGGGCAGGGAAGCAGGGCCCCAGGGTCACCCAACTGCAGCTCAGCCCAGGGGGTAACCCAGGAGGGGCCTGGGGGGGAGGGACGAGCATGGCTGCCTAGACCAGGAGCCCAGCTCTCTGCTTCTCTGGCTCAGCTGTCACCTTCTTTCTGGAGCCAGCATGAGACAAGCTCCACAGCTGCCTCAAACTGTTACCAAGGAGTGACGATGCCCTAGCCTTCTCATCCGCAGGGACTCTAGCTCCTGCTTTGACAACCCTCAGCTCCCTGCAAGAGGCCAGGGACAGGCTGCTCCAAGGTTCCCACATCCGCTGTCAGGGGAGGCCTCCCAGAAAAGGAGTTGTAGGGGGAGAAGCCCAAGGGAGGGGCACCACCCATTTCGGGGAAGAAGAGGCAGAGGTGAGGCCAGGTTGGGCTGGCCCCCACCACCATGGAGACATTCTCCACCCTGTCTCACCATCGCTGGTCTATTGTCCACCCCTTTCCCCGCTGGTATGCCAGCTCTGCGTAGGCAGGCCCCCTGGGCTAGCTCTCACGACATTCCCAGCACCCAGAACTGTGTCTGACACATAGTAAGTGCTCTATAAACAAGCGCTGAGTGAATGAGTAAGTGGCCGGGTGAGTCAATCTTAAAGAGAATCGGAAGACACAATCAGTGGAGAAGCTGAGGGGAAAACCAGCAGAGTCACAGAAGTAGATGAGAAAGCTCCTTTCAAGGAAGGGGAGGCAAGAGGGTGGTCAGCAACTTCGAGTGCTGTTGGGAGGACAGATAGGGCCCAGTTGAGAAAACGCCTTGATGCTTCCTTACAGATCCAGGTGTGCAGCCTCTCTGAACCTCAGTGCCCTCATCCAGGAAAGGGAACCTGCATGGTGCCACAGGGTAGTGCACAGGAATCTTGCAGGGTCTGGACATGGGAAACCACAGCAAATGCTAGTTCCTGTCTCTTCAGGCCGTAGGGAGAGGTGTTTCGGGCTTTGAAGGCAACAAGCCCCAAACTCCCCAAGAGAGATGACTATCTTTTTAGACTCC
Source organism: Trichechus manatus latirostris (assembly GCF_000243295.1). Classification (NCBI taxonomy): domain Eukaryota; kingdom Metazoa; phylum Chordata; class Mammalia; order Sirenia; family Trichechidae; genus Trichechus; species Trichechus manatus. The sequence continues at coordinate 2,199,299 of NW_004444117.1, forward strand.
AAACCAACCATATCGTTCCCCTGCAATGTTATGTCAGTGGCTCTCGGGACCTCAAAGGACAACGCTACGCCCCTTAGTCTGGCCCAGCCTCAACCCCTACAGTCTACACTCCAGCCAGGCAAAAAACGTGCAGCGCGTACAGTGATGCTTTCCACGTGCTGTTCCAACACAGAGCACCATCAGCACCATGGGCATGTGCTTCCCTGGTTAACTCCTGCCTCTGCCTTAGGGAGTAGCTGAAGTGGCCCTCATCTGAGGACCCTACCCTGCGACCCCAGGCACCCTTCCCTGTGACCCTGCAGTGCCTGGTACTTGCAACAATCAGTGCACTTATTAACCAGGTGTGATTACTTGCTCCTGGCCCTGCTCCTCACCCTCCCACACCACGCACTCACTGAGGGCAGGGACATGTCTTGCTCACTTCTATACCCCAGTTCCCAAAAGGGGGCCAATGTAGACCAGGGCTCCAGAGGGTGCTGCATGGATGAATATTTGATCAATGACAGCTCACATTCGAGGAACGCTCTCCACATGCCAGCTCTCTGCTAATGGGCACTTTTCTGGCATTTAGCTGAAATAAAGCTCACGTGAACCCCAGGAGGTAGCTGCTAATTACCCCAGGGCAGGTAGCCACCTCCTTTCTTCTAGACTGGAAGGTACAATCAGGCTGCCTTCAGGCATGTTCTGAATCACCTGTACAGTGAATTTCACTGTGTTGCCAACATTGAGGAACCCTGGTAGTACAGTGGTTAAGAGCTCGGCTGCTAGCCAAAAGGTCAGCAGTTCAAATACACCAGCCACTCCTTGGAAATCCTGTGGGGTGGTTCTACTCTGTCCTGTAGGGTCAGTATAGGACAATGGGTTTTGCCAACACTGAACAATCACTAGATTTCCCATAAAAAATTGGATTTCCAGTTTTTCATGGAAAAAAAGCGTTGAAAATAGTGGGCTTGCTTATTCCTACATGACGATAAATGAGTAGGACAAGGAGGTGATTCTGAGGGGTGTGGTCTCTCCTGTTGCCTCAGTCCCTACCACTCCCTGTTGCCTACAGCCCCCCCAGCTCCTGTCAGCATCTGAGTGTGCTGCCTTCTCCTGAGCATTGCACACAGCCTCCCACACACTGCTGGCCCCGAAATGTGCTGGTGACACCAGGGGCCACACTCTCAGGCTAGCAGGACAAGCACGAGAAGCAGGAACAGGGTCAGGAATGTGCGGCAGTAGCCCTGGGCACCAGCAGACCCCAAGGCCTGGGGGGCTGCTATGTCAGGAGGGGAACTTTTGCTTGTTGTCTTCCTGCCCCCCTGTGCTATGGCCAGGGCTGAGCCCAAATGTGCTCCTTTCCCTCCACTGAAGGGAACCAGATTTTAGTCTCCAGTTTCAGATATATTTTTCCTCTTTCCCAGGAAGCAGGGCCAGAGACACGTGAACGGGGACTTGGGGCAAGGCCTTAGCCCTGGCTGGCTTGCAGCACCGTGGCCAGTTAACGAGATACCCCCACGGCCGGCAGAATACATTCCTGGCCTGCCACTGTCTCCCCAGCATCACAATGCAGCCCCAACATTCCTGAAAGTTGGTGAGAAATTGAGCCCATATGCCTTCTGATTGTTTGCAAACACTGGCAAGCCTTGGGTAAGTCCAGGCCAATTTCTGGATTAAATTAGAAAAGAGGAAAAATTTCTGAATCCCATAACAGAGAGAAATCATGCATTCAACAAAAATTGTTTAAGAACATACCGTACAGAGAATTGTCCTCGTGCTACAAGGAGTCAAAGGTTATGGCCTGGGCTCTGAAAGCATATTTTGTATACCACACTCTCCATAGGCCTAAGGAGCCTGTCTGCCCTCAGCAGGAGAGGTGCTTTGGGGGCCTCAGGAATTCTTTCAGAACGTGAATGGTTAACACAGCTGGGAGAAACTTCCTGCACTGCCTGCCCATAAATTCACTTCTCCTGCTCTGCTGTTTTAAAGTAGTTAAGAACAGCTCATGCAATCACTTTAAAATGAATTCCTTAAAGTGACCTTAGCAGATCCTAGAGCTGGTAAGGGTAGGGTGGGGTGGGGTGGTCTTAGCTCAAGTTTGAGGCCCCTGCTACGGCCTGCAGGAAAGGGCTGCTCCAACCTCAAGGCCTTTACCCACAGAAGGCTCAGAGGACTACAGAGGAGAAGGGAGAGCTTGTCTCCTGAGGGCCTGCCTCTTGTCAGGGACCCTACTGGCCTTTACGGAAGCTTAGAGCATGTGGGAGGAGAAAATGTCTCCAGTTTAAGGATGAGAAAACTAAGCTTAGGAAAGGGAAGGAAGTTTGCCCGGTAGGTAAATGCCAGGATTAGGATCCAGCTGCTTCTGACTCCAAAGCCAGTGCCCATTCTATGCCCAGTGCTTCTCTAACACATACACCCAAATGCACTGATGCAGAGGAACATGAATGCTAACATTAGAGGGCTGGGGCCACAGCTCAAGGTGGGCACTAAGCAAATGAGACATGTCTTTAGCGCCTGATAGCAAATATTTATTCAGGGCCAGATGGTAAATATTTTCAGCTCTGCAGGCCGTATGGTCTCTGTCGCAGCTACTTAACTCTGCTGTTGTAGCACAAAAGCAGGCAAAGGCAATTCATAAATAAATGGGTATGGCTGTGTTCCAATAAAACTTTATTTACAATAATGGGGGGCAGGCCAGATTTGGGCCTCAGGCCTTACTTTGCCAATCCCTGCTTTAGAGTCTCCAATTTATCTTGAAAAGTTTGTGTGAATTTTGCTTTAACTCAGTAATACGTCCAAGTTTAATATAAAATTGATGTTTTAAAATGCTTGCCATCCAAAACTGTGGCCCTTTGGGGGAGACTTCTCATGTCTGTCTGAGGCCACCTGGGAGAACATGTTCCCCAGTAGCAAAGGGCCGATTGTGGGCCCTCTTTAGGGGGTAGAATATCACCCACCACAATGGTCTGTCTCACATCAACAAGGACTATAATCATACCAGCGGCTGGTACAGGCAGTTCTAGGTCATAGTGGATACTAAGATTCCAAGCAACACATCGAGGTCTTAGGTTTCTCAGGGAAGAGTAGGATTATAATTAGGAAGAGTAAAATTAAAAGCCACACAGGAAACATTGGTCGTGAGCCCAAGTTTTGTATTTCTTGAAGTCTTTGGCACAAATAGATTTTGCTTTTAAAAACGCATATGTAACTATATTACTTTAATAATGGTTCTAGCCTTCCCATAACGCATTGGTCTCTTGCCTCCCATTTACCTGAGCCTGGACAAGAGCCCCCTGTCTGTGCCTGCTGAGATAACACAGCACCTGGACTGTGTTCTAGAGCAGCTGCATGGCACGCAGGCCCAAGCTCTCAACTTGGGAGTCCCAAGTCACACACTGTGACTGCATTTAGTCTGAGAACAGAGACTGGCTCAGGGGCTGGGAGATCAAGTTTGTGAAAATGTGATAATCATCTAAGCACCAGGGATGGTAACAGGCATGTTTCAGAATGTTAACCGGATCCCAGCCTGGGAGCACCAGATATAGCAGGGAGCATGATGTTGAAAGAGAAGGTGAAGGCAATGGGTCAAATAGGATTGAGGTTCCCTAATGCAGCAAGACAGCCGGGCAGAGGGCGCTCCCTCGTCCTCAAGGCAGCATCATGTGGCGGTGGAGGGATGGGCCAGAGGTGAAGGCTGGGTGCATCAGGAATGGGAAAAAGAGTGAGACCAGCTGCTGAGAGCAAGTCTGTGAGCAGGAGATCCACGCAGGGCCTGGCGTAGTGCCGGTGAGGGACAGGGAGGAGGCAGCAAGGCTGGGAGGGCCACACCTGCCCCACGTCTCACCCTCCGTCTTCACAGTCCTCACAATGATGGGGAACGAGACCCCTCCCTCCAACCAGGTGCCGTGCAGGCTCTCGGGCTGGTGGCCTGAGAGGATCCTGGTCTCTCTCACCAGGCAAAGGGCTGCTGAGCCCAAGGATACTGAACCTCCCCCTGGTTTACCAGCAAATCATGGGGGCTAAGGCCACAAGAGAGCTACAAATCAGTGTGGAGGGCCCGAGAAGATGAACCTCGTACCCCACAGCTCAGACTATTGCTCAGAACAGACCCCAGGCCCTTTTAGGCACAGGTTTCTTCATCAGGGAGTCCCTGGGTGGCGCAAACAGCCACCGAAAGGTTGCAGGTTTGAGTTCACCCAGAGTGCCTTGGAAGAAAGGCCTGGCAGTCTACTTCCAAAAAATCAGCCATTGAAAACTCTAGGGAGTACAGTTCTGCTCTGATACACATGGACTCAACAGTAACTGGTAACTGGCTCTTCATCAGGACAGAAAGCTGAGAGCAGGGTGGCTTTGAGGAGGGCTGGCTTTGGGCTGAGCCTAGATGGTGTGTAGGATGCAGACAGCAGAGGAGGGTGAGTGCCATGGAGCAGAAAGGAAGGGCACCTCCAGGAAACAGGGAATAGTCGGACTGGGTTAGAAGGTCTGGGCACAGGGTTCAAGTTCCTGAATGCACCCTGCAGGTGGGGCCGGCTTCATGAACTAGCGACCAGTGCCCTGCTGAGAAGGGACCCACACTTGGGGCTTACCTCTGTGGTTGCATCTAAAATGCTTCATACTTTCACCGTTGACTTGTTTTGTAAGTTCCACTGGGACAAAAGCTCACGCTGAGGCTTGGAGCAGGACTTACGCACTGGTTCCCGCCATCCCTTCCCTGGCCCTGGTATCCCGCCGCACCCTGCCAGCCGAGCCTTCCCCTCCGCACCCTTCAACCACTGCCACCCTCTGGCCCTGCAGGGGCCAGGGCGCAGATGCGGGGTGGGTCGGGGTGGGACGCATGTGCCCCAGACCATCTTGGGGTGGGGCAAGGGTGGCTGGTGGGAGGCAGCCAGAGTCCGTGTCTGGTGGAGTTGAGCCTCTCTTGCTCCCCAATCCAGGTATTGAGAGCCATGCAGCACAGCGGGGCAAAGACCCTTGGGGACAGCCTGTTTGCCATGGGTTGGGGCGGTGGGCCCATAGGAAGGGGAGATGCCTGACTCAACTTCCACAGACCTGCCTTGGATGCCATTCTAGTGGCGGGGGACAGAGGACCACCCCGCCCGCACCCTGCAGCTGTCAGGCCCCACTAGGCATGCATCCCACATTGCTGGGCAGCTCCAGGTGCCTATGAGGATCTGCACTCACTCCAACTATCTCAATGCTGGAGGTGCCTGCTCTTCTTCCCTCCAGCCTTCCTGGGTCTGGCTTGTGTGGATCTGCACATTTAGCCAGCTCAAGGCACCCTCCAGGGATGAGCCACAAAATGCAAGTTTATTTAATTTTCGTGATTCCACATGTACATTAAATGCTCTAAGGTTTTCTTTTTAAACTGGAATTACACAATATAAAGATGAACATAAAGTTGAATATAAAGTTCATGCTAATAATTTAAAGTTCCAATTTTTCTTTACTTAGACATTGGAAGAACCCTGGTGGCGCAATGGTTAAGAGCTGGGTTGCTAACCTCAAGGATGTCAGTGAGAACCCACCAGTGGCTTCAGGGTTCCCATTCTGCTGCCGTAAAGATTACAACCTGGGAAGCCCTATGGGGTAGTTCTACTCTGTCATATAGGATCACTATGAATGGGAAATCAACTCGATCGCACACAACAACAGAGTGACGTTAAATAGCAAATAATAATTTTTAAAAAAAACCATGACAAGTTGAGCGAGACTGCAGAAGAAAGGAAAAATCTTTGTGTGTACCTTTAACCGCACTTTTTTGTGCTCTTTAAACAAGAGGGAGCCCTAGTGGTGCAGTGGTTAACAGCTCAGTTGCTAACCAAAAGGTCAGCAGTTCGAATCCACCAGCAGCTCCTTGGAAATCCTATGGGGCATATCTACTCTGTCCTATAGGGTCACTATGAGTCAGAATTGACTCAAAGGCAGCAGGTCGAACAAGAGGTCTCGCATTTTCATTTTCCCCGGGGGCCAGCTCTGCCCATAGGCCAGCATTTCCCAAAGAGCGGACACTGACAATATCCTGATGGTTTGGGGGGTAGCCAGATGCTGCATGAAATAAAAATAAGTCACCCATAAGGAAGTTCGCTCCTTGGATTCTCTCTCCATCCTTCCTCTTTGGGAGACCTCAGCATGGAGCTGCTGCAGTTTAACATGGGGGTGGCAAGAACGGTCAGGTGGTCAGTGAGTGGCCGGAGTTTGGGAAATGATGCTGCTCACAGCAGGCCATGGGTGCTACTACCAGGGCCAACCAGAGAGAAGCTTCAGAAGATTAACTTCTGCGAGGGCAGGAAATGGCAAGCACATCACCCAGGGGAGAAACCAGGAAGGGAAAGATCACATGATCTGACCACACGCAAAAATGTAAGACGTCAAAAACTACCCCAAAACAAAACAAAAGGCAAACAATGAAAATAGTTCCCATACATATGACAGACAAAAAGTTAACCTATTTTAATCTAAAGTCTCTTCAAACTAGCAAGAATGAAACTAAAATCCCAGTAGAATAAAGGGCATGAATAGGCCAATCACAAACAAACAAAAAAAAAAAGATTGCTGTTTTTAAATACATATTTTTTAAATGCAACCTCATTACCATCAAATCAAAACAACTTAAAACAAAAAGTGTATCTCCACTGTAGCTACCAAATTGCCATAACGAAAAAGGAGTCCGTGGTGATGAGGAGGTGGGGGGACGGGCACTCCTCACAGCTGAAGGAGCATGAATAGATGTTTCAAAACCTTAACAGGAAACGTTGTGGAATATAAAGCTTTAAAATGCCCTTACCTGTTGACCAGGAATTTCACTTTTAGGAACTCATTTTAAGAAAATAATTAAGGATAAGTAATAGATTCAGCTGTAAGGATATTCATTACTGTTTTATTTCTAATACAAAAATAAAAATAAAGAGTGGCCTATCTGACCTATAATAGGGAAATCAGCTTGTTATATGAGTGGTTTAGAGCTGTGGCTGCTAACCAAAAAGTCGGCAGTTTGAACCCAGCAGCTGCTCCTTGGAAACCCTATGCGGCAGTTCTACTCTGTCTTACAGGGTCGCTATGAGTCAGAATCGACTCAATGGCAATGAGTTTGCTTTTTTTTTGGTTTTCGTATAAATAATAAGTTACATAAAAAGTATGTTACCGTCATATGGTACAATTTTATGTAATCATTAAAACAAGGCAGAATAACTGATGGGAGAAAACATTCACATACCTATATGAATATATTCTAATTTTTCATTTTAATTAATAGTTTATCTGTGGTAAGTGTAGTATTTCAATAAACAATGTTACTTTTCTAGATTCAAGGAGGAAAAGAGGGAAACGGCCTGGCTGGTGTGTGCCAGAATGGGTTGGTGGAAGGTCTGAACACCGTGAGACCCTTTATGCGCCTGGGTGGCTCTAGTGAAGTGCTTAGCAAACATTCACAACCCTTCTCATCTTCCAGTGAGTCTGAGATGGAGAAAGGGATGGAGTGATTAATTCCCATTTTCCTATGAAAACAGGAATAAAATGTCTTGTGCATTAATGTAGGAAGGAAGTGGCACCTCTAGTGATTTCCCACTATCCTTAGAGTCACATCCAAATCCTTTCCCACTTCTAGAAGGCCTTGCCTGCCTCTGACTTCCCCTCCTGCCCCATGCCTCTTGCTCAGCACAACAGCCTTCCTTCATTTCTTCAATCATGCTGATCTCACTCCTACCTCAGGGCCTTTTGCATGCCTGTTTCCTCAGCCTGGAGCATTCTATCCTGCTTCTTCCCACAGTCATCCATTATCATTCAGGTCTCACCTCCAATGTGATTTCCTTCAAGTGGCCTCCCTGACCTCTTGTATAAAGTGGCTCACCTTCCCCCACCCTTCTCCCTTTTCCATCTCATCAACTATTTTATTTCCTTCATTGCATTTATCATTATCTGAAATGATCTCATTTATATTTTTACTGGAATGTTGTCTGTGTCCCCCCACCAAAATGTAGGCCCATGGCAACAGGGACCATGACTAGTCTTGCTCACTGTGGTGACATATAGTAGATACCCAAAAAATATTTGTTAAATACATGGATGGAAGCCAGGTGCGTTAGACAGAATAGGATAAGCTACGACACAGTGACAGAGAATCTACAGCATCTCAGTAGCTTAATAACAATGAAGGCTCTTTTCTTGCTCACATCATAGTCCAACGCAGGTTGGGTGGTCCTGCCCCATCTTGCAGCCTATGTGGCTTCCAAGGTCACTGTGGCAAGGAAAGAGAGAAATGGAGGGGACACACTGGATCTTAACTGCCTTGGTCAAGAGGTGACATGTGTTACTTCCTTTCACATAGACCATTAGACAAAACTAGCCACACAGCCCCAAATTAACTGCAAGGCTGGGAAGTGGAGGGGTTGCAATGAGTTTAACTGTCTGTACCATACCAGGACCCCATATCCCAGCCACAAGCTCTGCCCATGAAGAGACTCCAAAGGGAGTCTTGCAGGCAGAAATCATCCAGTGTGATGATGATGAGGGAAATCGAGGCAGCAGAGCTGCCAGCTGTGGGGCGTCGGGCTGAGGGGCCCAAGCCTGTGCTCAGCTCACCCTCAGCTTCTCTTCTTCCCGTGTGCGGGGGCTGCATCCTCTGCCACCGGGACCCCCACCAGATCCTCCTCCCAGGGCATTGATAGCTCATTGAGCACCTGCCCACCCAAGGCAGCCCTGGGCCGCAGGCACGCTAGCACAGTCAGCCCTCGTTCTGCAGGCTCACACAGCTAACCAAAAGCCTCCCTTGGAGCAAGGTCCAGACCAGCTGCCGCCACGTGTTCACCACATTGCTGCTGGAAAGCCTCATGGCCAGCAGTGGACTGACAAGTGGATGGAGATGTGCCCCAGACAGACCTTCCAGGGCTGTCAGGATTCTGGCTGTGGCTCTAGGGGAGCCAACTCCTCCAGTGTCTCAAGGTTTCGCTCACGGCTCCGCACGCAGGTCCTGCCCACACCGCTGTTTAGACCACTGTGTTCCATCAAGTTCAAAGGCAGGGCACAGCTGGAAGTCCTGCTGTGCACAAATCCTCCTCAGCTGTGTTGTCCAATATGGTAGCCACTAACCACACTGGCTATTTAAATTTAAATGTGAATTAATTAGAATAAATTAAATAATCTAAAAATTCCATTTTTCAGTTGCACTAGCCACATTTTCAGTACTCAAGAGACAAGTGGTCATCGGCTATCTTACTGGACAATGTGGTATTAGAACATTTCTACCATCACAGAAAGTTCTGTTGCACAGCCCTGTTCTTAAACGTCATCTTTTCTGAAATAGTCATGCTTCCTCAATACTCCCCTCCACAAGATCACCAAATGGTCCTGCATGCCTTAGATCAGCCCCTAGATTCTCTCAGGTATGCAAAGCTCTCAATGAGAGCACAGAGCTTTAGAGGGTATTAATTGTCAGGGAAACCCCACACATCAAACACTGCTGTGCCTTATCTTCCTTGTCCACGCTGCACTCTTGAGGAGGTAGGGGGAGCTCAGATTAGAGGCACAGACCTCCTTTCTGTGTCTCCCTGAGCTCCAGGGCTGTCTGCCATGCCCCTCTGTCTCTGCAGGACCTACTGCTGTGCTTAGGACAAGCGAACATTCAATCCACATTGGCTGAATAAGTAAATGCACATCTGTGCAATGTGGAAGAAACACATGACCCAGCTACTCTTTCTCAATTTACTAGGACTTATCACTTATAATCCTTTCTTTGTCATGACAAAATTCATGTCAATTTAAGACTTTTTATACTTATCAGGAACAGTGGGGTACAATTGGATCAAAAGGGAGTGAATGAATAAATTGAAGTCGACTGGCAAAACCAAAAGAAAGCTCTAGACTTCCTCCAGTCATAGGTATGTGTGACAGAGGGACCCTCCATACCAGGAAAATGAAAATTTGCCTCCACTAGCCTCATGAAGAACTCATCATGGCTGTCCCAACTTCAATCAGAGTCCTTGGCCTACTTCTCAAGAATGACTTCTCATCATAGTAAAACCACATTTTATTTAGAGACTGAAAAGCACCTTCACCTTCCTTATCTCATTCAATCCTAACAACCTCTAAGATGGAATTTATGGATCCATTTCCAAGGGAGAAAGTCAAGGCTCAGAGGATAGGAGTTGCATTCCCAATGACACACCTGGAAATGGTGGGGCCAGGAATTGATCTGGGCTCTCTAAGTCTAAGCACAGCCTACATTTGAAGGCAAGGTGCCCGCATATGCACATGGCAGAGTAAGGGGAGGATCGCACACGCCTGTACAAAAGCTGGGACATGTGCCCTGGACCCCCACGCCGCCATCCTTGTACCTCCTTCAGGGATTGGCCTGGAGTGGGTGGGGGTGGCCCTTCCTCTCCTCAGCATTTGGTAGACAAGGGCAGGTGCCACTGGTACCCAAGAAGATTTAGGTGACACACAGACATGCCACTAAATAGTCCAGGATCACAGGAAGAAATTGATTCCCTTTTCAATATCCTTTCAACTCTTTTGATTATTTCAAGGAGAAGCCTTGGATGAGTTTCAGTCTGTCCCTGCCTTGAACATTCACTATCATCCCTTTTTAACAGAATGTGAGCTGTGGTTCACAGCCTTCAGAAAGCAGGACTACAGTTGAATAGCATAGCTTTACATTTTAGCTTACTTTTTAGGTAAAATGATGTTTCCTTTTTAAATAATTTGAAGTTGTAAAAAAGTCAATTGGTTTATAGAAAAATACACAGTCCAGTTACTTTGTGGATATGGCAAAAACGAAGAAAAATGGTACACAAATGACTGGAGTTTGTGAAAAACTGCCTTAGTGGGTAAACAGACTTGCCAAGTCAGAATTACTCCCAATTTACAGATGAGAAAACTGAGATTCATTGAGGTAGATGGGATGCCTAACATGAAAGCTCAGCTTTTCTCACCTGTGGGCGTTATAGAGTGTCCCTGTGTAGACGTCATTCACCTGAAACATCACAAGGGAAACCTAGCAGGCAGCAAATCTTCCCCCAGAAGGTGCAGGTGCCTTGATCCACCTGCCTCACTCTTATTTCAGGGTGAGTTGTTGGCTCTGCCCACTCCCCCTTCCACCTCTGGAAGCCCCACACTCACAATGTTCATGAGGGTGAGCAGGTATTTCTGCACGTGCTCCTTCCCATGGAACTGGACCACAGAGTCGTCCACACCCAGCAGGACCTCAATGTTGTAGTCGTCGTCTGCAGCGTGCCTCCGCGCCCTCCGCCTTGAGCTGTTGACTCGCTCTTCCAGCACGCCCAGGGCCCGGCTGAGGCTGTCCAGGCTGCCCAGGGCAGCTCCTGGAAGGAGAGAGGACACAGTCTTCAGCGGCAGCAGCACGGGCTCACCAGGGACCTCACAGCAGGACAAAAACTCCACTCAGATGCCACTTAACACCTGCCAGGAGCCAGTATGGCCACCATGGTATTGAAAACTCACAGCAACCTTGCACCAAGGGCACTGTAGTCCCATTTTACAGAAGAACAAACCAAGGTTCAGAGAGGGAGCGACATGCCAAGTCAGCTCAGAGCCAGCAGCACTCAAGCCACCACTTTTGGGTGCAAGGCTGGGCTCATTCCCAAGTGCCTGGTGGTGATTCCAGCCACAGCATGGCCCACAGTGATCTCTACGCACAGCTGTGGCCCAGGACAGGGCCTAATGACGTCTCTGCTTCCTGCGGCCGCTGCACCACGGTCCAGCATCACGCAGCCCAGAGCAGGCACGGGATGGAGAGGCCGGGATTCATGGGAATGGGAGTGGGCAGAATCAGCTCACTCCCTACACTCACACATTCACACTCCTGGCTGTATGCCCAGTTTGCCAAGAGGCTGGTGGTGCAGGTGGCCCCTGTTACAACTGGCGAAAGTGAGACTTGGCCAGGGAGGTGTGTGTCCTCTCCTTGGGCCCCAGCTCCCCTCCAGAACTTTCTTCTCAGTCCTCTGCTGAAGCTGCCCCTCACCTCCAGGCCAGCTCCACCTGCCCCACTCCTGAGCTGGGACGCGACCCCTCCATGGCCCCTGGTGACCTGTGCCTCCTGCCTTGGCGTCCCAGGTGCCGAGGAGCAGGGTCTCCTGACGGAACTGTGCAGGGACCAGGAGCAGCCCCTCTTGTGACAGCACCCCCACCATCTGCCCTGGGCAGGCACTGTCCTCCAGCCCCTACAGCCTCAGAAACTAGCCCCATGCTGGGTAGCCAGTCTGGGGAGTAGAGTCTCAGCTGAGGGTTCTGGGGCCTGGAGGTCCATCAGGCTTGGGGCCCCAGGATGTTGACCTACCCATCTGCACAGCTGCAGTTTCTGCCTCAGTTGCCTTGTACTTTCCCATTGGACCTGGAGCCCACCTTGGACAAGCCCCAGCCCCCAGCCCTCCTCTGCCTCACCTCTCAGGACAGGAGCTGGGATGACCAGGCTGACTTTCAGCATCACTGGCTGCCCCTGACCACACTTCCCACTGCCCATTAAGCTCCCCCTGATGACTGTTCTCCATGTCTGTGCAGGTTCCCGGCCTCAGGGTCCTGCTTCTCAGCGGCATTCCCTAGGTGGGTCCTCACTGACTCCTGCCCTGCTAAGTTCATTGTGACATCACCAACCCAGGTGATGGTGGTTTCCTGCCCAGCTAAGGTGGGAAAGGGAGAGCCAAGCTCAGCTGTCAATACCCCTGCACCACCTGTGGGAGATCCTCCCTCTCTCCAAAGAATCTTCCAGAACAATTGTATTTCTCCTCAAAGCCTCTTGTCTGCTGCCTACTCTAGGGACAGGGACAGGAACTCCCTCCATGTCATGGTGGTGCAGGATGGGCCTTGGAGAGAGAATGGGGTTTCTGAAAGCAACATGGCTGCCCATGGACAGGGTCTGGTCACCTGGCCTGGGCGCCAGGCCCTGCTCCACCCTTGGCACTCTGCACACGTCTGCTCATTCTGTGTTGACAACAGGCCCTTCAGTGAGTCCATTCTACAGATGTGGAGACTCTCAGGCAGGAGTTCTTGTCTTTACACCCTGCAGTCTGTCTCATGGCCAGGGCCCAGAAAAGACACACTGATCATTAGGTCTGAGGCTCAAACCTGCAACCTGGCCATGGAGCAGAGACCACGAGGGAGAAGTGGAGGTGAGAAGCAGGGGGTGAGGCTTTGACAGAAAAGAGAGCAGGTGGGGGCTGGGCTGAGGGGCTGCTTATACTCCTGTTCCTCCAGGGGCCCTTGGATGCCCCCTGTGCCCCCTCTACCTGCCTCAGGCACCGCAGCAGGTACTGCCCAGGGCTGCTCGTGGCACTCTGCTATCTGCCTGGGAGATGATTCAGGGCCATCCTGGCCGCTCCCAGAGGAGGCACCGGAGACGTAAACCTGACAGGGGCTTTGAGGAATTGCTACTCTATTTTTACACATTTATTTCTTTGCATTTCCAAGGAACAGGTGCAGCTCACCTTCAGAACCACCTTGGGAAGCAGGAAGATGGTAATTTCCATAAAAAATTATTCCCGTGGGAAGAGGCTAGATAGTTGCCCTCCGTTCCCATCACACAGGGGTCATACCCAGCGGCCCACAGGCAAAACCAGACCACAGAGGTGTTTGCCATTGCCACGTAGTCTTTAAAAGATACTTTATTTGCTTGACAGTAGTTGGAAGTTCGGAGATTTTACGTTTAAAAAAATCTAGAATACCCAGCTTCTCCCGAGAAATGAGAAGATGGGGCCAGCCTGGGCGGTGACTGTCAGCTGGAGGGGAGTGGGCACTGTGCCTGGAAACAGGACACATCGAGCCCACCAGCCTGCCACCCTCACTGACCCCCAGAGGCATCAGAGAGTGCCCCCAACCCTAACCCCACAGTGACCTCTCCAGACATTCTCTATGGGAGGCGCAGGAGCTGCCACTGGGTAGAGCTGGGCTGGGCACATCTTGAAACTGCTTCTGCTGAACAAGCACGGCTCTTCGCTCACTTGTTTGTCACAGACACATTAGAAACAACCAAGTTTTCCAGAGATGCTTTTAGACATGCTTTGTCATGAGACTGGAGCGTCAATTTCACCCCAAGCATAATTGTTGTTATCATCATAATTTTACTCATGATTATTGTTTGGAGTGACTTTGAAAAGCCAGTGGGCATTATGTTCTAGAATCCTCCACCCCTAAGGCTCAGTCCCTATAGATATGCCCCAAAGCTCAAAGGCAAAGCAATGGGGAGAGGAAGAGAGGGTACCTCAGGTCACCAGGCAGGCGGTAGCCCTGCTCTGTTTCTGGCCCCTGGAAGCCTCGTCTCTGCTCAGACCAGACAGGGCACAAGGAGCAGTCAGTGCGGTCTGCCATGCCTCCAGGCCTGAGCCCACATGCACCTCAGACCAGCTGACCTTTCCCATCTCCAGCGACTGGGCCTGGGGGCCAGGCTGATGGTCCACCTTGTCAGGCGTGGATATGACTCCGTTTCCCCACATTCAGCTTGACCCTGGAGCCCAGGCCACGCAGAGACCTGCCCACACCCTGGTCCTAGCAGGCCTGTCCCTCAAGCTGAGTTCTGCTGCAAGGACCACCAGCCAGTGGCAGGTTCCTAGGTGAACCTGGGTAGGCTTCCAAGTGATGCCCTTGACACCAACCTTGGCCTTCAGGACCTTCCCACCTATGCTGGGGTGCCTACTTGGACTAAAGGCCCTTTGCTCCACTCCATCTGTCCCTCTGGGAGAGGGATGAGCTGTTTGTCACTCTCCTCCCTCCCCTGGGAGCTCCCTACATGCTGTAGCTGTCCTGCCAAGCACAGTGACACAGAGCTCATGCAGTCCTCTGCTCCACTGCTCACTCCTGGACCCAGCCTGGATAACAAGCTGTCAGTGCTGCCCATCTCCTGCTGAAGCCAGAGAGGGATGCTGCCTTCCTGCTTTCCTCTGTGTGCTGCCTCCCCTACAAGGAGGCATCACTTGTCCCCTGGAGCTGCTGATTGATGGTAGATGAGAGAAAGCTGAGACCCCAGTCATCACACCCCAGCAGGCTGAAGCAGATCCTATGTTTCAAGTTTGCAACTAAAGAATGTTTTAGTTCCTGGCATTCCCTGGTATTCAGGGACCATTTTGGATGGCAGCCAGGACTTTCTTTGCTCATGTCTCAAGCAAAGAATGACACAGCAGGAAGAGCATCCAAGAGCTGTGCCCAGTTTTAGAGTTTCTAGAGGGAATGGAAAGGGTTACTCAAAGAGTCAATCAATAGACAGGAGAGGACGTGATGAGGGAAGGTATAATCCTTCAAGGGAATCCTGAAGGGGCTGTCATCCAGAGGAACCACTGGTCCCACAGAAAGGAGTGTTGCTAGCACACCTGAGCTCATGTACCTGAGCTCTGCACCTGTCAGCATCCTAGGAGAAGCCCGCCACATCAAGTCTCTGAAGGTACAAAGCCTTTCACAGTGACAAAGCTCCGTCACTCCCAACAGCGATTCAATCCACACACCAAGGAGAAGTCTCCTCACCATCCTCACTGTTGTCCCTAGTTTAGCAGCAAGGAAACTGAGGCACAGAAAGATTAAGTGTTTCTGATAAGCCACAGAGCACAAGAAAGAGGGGCCAGGATCAGAGCACAGGTCTTCAGATTCCAATGTTCTTAACATGCCCCAAAGCAGCCCCTGTACATCACCAACACCCAGGGTTGATTTGGGGGAAACCAAAATTGGTAGAAAGAAGCACAGTGAGCTTGGAGAAGAGAAAACCGGGGTCCTGGGTTTGTAAGCAACTCGGGAGCCTCATGTGGCGGATGACACTGTGAAGGTCCAAGGGCTCCTGGGGTATTTGCTGTTCCCTGTGTACACCCAGACCCCAGGCCTTCATTCAGCTGTCCTCTGGGTCCTCTGATGCTCTTCCTGCCTGAATTGAGCCCACCCACCATGCCTGGTGGAAGCTCCATGAAGTCCCCTTGGAGGCTGGGGCCCAGGGTTGACAGACCCCTACAGCCCAGTGCCAAAGCCCAGTGGCTCCCCCACTGGACACAGAACTCCTGGAAAGCAGGGCTGTGTTTGACCCCATATGCCTCCCCCACAGA
Organism: Trichechus manatus latirostris; assembly: GCF_000243295.1. Classification (NCBI taxonomy): domain Eukaryota; kingdom Metazoa; phylum Chordata; class Mammalia; order Sirenia; family Trichechidae; genus Trichechus; species Trichechus manatus. The sequence continues at coordinate 2,215,306 of NW_004444117.1, forward strand.
GCCTTCCCTGCATACCTACTATGTGCCCAGCTCTGGATATGTGGTGGGGGGATGCTTGGAACCTTGGGAAGCGCATTGCTCAGTGGGTACAGAAGACTCTGCTGTTCCCTCTCCCTGGAATGCTCATCCCCTCATTTCTCATTGGACTGATGTCCTCTCATCCTTCAGCAATCAGCTGAAATGTCACCACCTTATTTCATTCTAAATTAAAATAGGCTCTCACACTGCCCAATTTCCCCCCAATAACATCCCGTTCTCTTCCTTCATGTAATGCACCACATTTGTGGTTCTAATCTCATTTACAAATCTGCTTATGCATTAGGATGGAGGCCCCTGAGGGCAGGGGCCATGAGGTCAGGCATGCCTCAGTTTCCCCAATGCCCCATAGGTAACGGCAGCAGTGTGGGGCAGGAGCCACGGCAGAGAGCAGGTACAATGGGAGCAGAGGGGCCAGCAGAGGAGAACAAAGGCCTTTCTCAGAGGACGCCTGAGCTGGGAGCTGGGCTGGAAGAAGAGGCAGGTGCAGCAGGGCCAAGGAAGGCCAGGCTGGGTAGGGAAACAGGAGCAAAAGTGTGGTGGTGGGCAGAGAAGCATGAGTGGGAACAAAGCCCAGCTATAAACCACTTACACAAGGCATGACTAAAACAAAATGACCCAGAAGAAGTTAAAACAAATGGAGTGAAGAAAGATGTGCCATGTCTAATTGCCAACAAAAAGAAATCAGGCATAATAATATTTATGAGCTAAAATATAATGCAAGGCATTAAGGGAGATCAGCTGATAAACAATTCATCAGGAAGATATAAAAGTTAAAAAACTGTGTGCACCTAATAGAGCTTCAACCTGATATAAGGAGACATAGACAAAGTTACTGTCATATGGGGCATTTTAATACATTTATCTCAGAAAACAGCAGATGAAGTAGATAAAAATTAGGTAAAGATAGACAGGATTTGAATTATTAAGATAGACTTGATGTTTAAACCCAACAATCAGAAAGCATGCCCTTTTCTCAAACACGTGTGGAACAAGTTCCACATTTGACTACACATTAGGACACCAAGGAATTCTCAAAAACCGTGCCCATAATCACTAAGTACAATGAGATAAAATCAGAAATGACAATAAAAAGAAAGCCCTTCAAAGCCCTAAACACCAGAAGTTAAAAACACCGTTCTAATAAGCCTAGAATAAACAGAAAATATAATTTCCAATTGTTGGCTCAAGCAGAAAACCTGAATAAACCCATAACCTCAGAAGAAATTGAAAAAATAGCCAAAGAAAAGCCCAGAAGGTTTTATATAAGAGTTTTACAAAACCTACAAGGAATAGGTACTTCTCATCTTACACAAAATAAGTATGCAAAGATCAATAACTTTCTTGTATATAACAATAACCAGCTAGAAAATAGAGTGGGAACGAGGGCTTATCAACTACAGCAACAAAACCCACAAAATATGTAAGAATAAATAGAAAATAATGAATGTATAAAAGCTAAACAGAAAGAGTAATATATCATTTAAACTTTCTAACAGTACAAAAGAAGACATCAGTAAATGAAGACGCAATGACGTGATCCTGGTTTGGAAGCTGACTCTCCTCCAAATTAATCTATAAATCTAACAATCTCTACCAAAGAATGGTTAAAACCCAATAAAATAATCCCAGAGTTTATCTGGAAGACCACATGTGTAAGAATGCTAGAAAATACTACTAATAATAATAGTAATGAGGGGGTACTTACCTTTCAAATTAATGGAACATGTTATAAAATTAAAATAATTAGAACATAGAGATACTAATGTCATGAAAGACAGATCAATAGAACTGAAAAAATTCAAAAACAGATCCAAGCATACATTAGCATATGAAGGGCTTCTGGGTAAAGATAGCAGATTAAATGCAACATCCAATTTAGCTCCTTCCTGAAGCCCCATTAAAACTTTAGTAAAAGGACTTGTTTCAAATGCAAGGCATAAACTGACAAGGACAGGGAAAGCAGGAGAAGAAGGAATAGATACAGAAAGTTGGGCACATGGTAACAGACTTGGTATGTCCCAGAAAGTTGAATCTCATGCTGGCAGTGATGGGAGCCAAGAATTGTCCAATCTGCATCACAGAATCTTCCAAAGGTTCAGAATTGATGGCACCAAGTATCTCTGGAAATGGGGATTAAGGGGGAACTGAAATACTAAATAGGACTAGCTGATGGTTAATGTCAAATCCCCTCCCCACAACCTGTGCCCCAGTAATGGCCTCTCCTCCACATCGGTGTTGGTCTGGAGTCTCATTCTCTGGAAAAGGTGGAAAAGAGGGTCTCTGAGCTGGGGGTATCAGGTGTAAGTGAGGGCATGGGTACCATATTAAAAACAGGAGGACTAAATGAATGCTGAGACCCCAGCCCTCTTCCCTATCTTGCTCCCAGAATGCTGGTAGTCAGACCAAACTGGAATTCTATATCCAGATAAATCTTCAATCAAGTATGAAAATGGAAAAGACATTTCCATATACGTTCTCAAAAGTTTTACCTGTCAAGCATCCCTTCTCAAGAAGCTTCTGGAGGATGTGTTCCACCAAACTGAAAGAGTAAATCAAGAAACAGGAAGACATGAGATATAAGAAACAGGAGACCCAACAGGGAAGAGATGGGAAGGAAATCCCTTGGATGGTGACAGGCGGTCCCAGGATGACAGCCCTGCACAAGTGTGGAGGACAACTGAGCCATCCTGTAGCAGTGTGACCCAAGAGATTGGCTGTCATCACCAAGAATCCACGTCTGTGGAGCCATCTTTTTCACCAGAGAATCGGAAGCCCAGGAGAGCTAGGCCCAGATTCCCATCTGCACTTTGTTTGTCTTGACCATGTGCTGATGAGGGTCTCTCCCTCCATGCTCTTCTGATGACACATATATCCCTCACAGAAGTTTTCAGCTGTCCCCTTGATAGTTAGAGGTAGGCTATGGTGAGCTTAGAAGCAGAAAATGCAGAGCGGCCCACTCCCTCTGGCCATATTTCTGCTGCTTGTCCAGTACCTGGTCCACACCTCAGCCCTGCCAGGCACCCACCTCTGCTGAGCCTGTGTTTACAAGACTCATGCACGGCCTTTCTCATGACTTGCCCAGAAGGGCCTTGTCACCTCCCAGAAAAGTGGAGGTCAGACCAGGACCCAGAGATGCCATCCAGCTCACTTGTCCTGGAGCCTCCACACAGTGGGGAGAGGCTGTCCCTCCTTACACAGCCAGAGTGTTTTTGCCCTTTGATTTAAGAATAATCACCTTTGGTATTCATTTATATGTAAATTGTAAACAGCTGATCAAATAATAAAATATTCAGTTGAGTATAAAGCAAATTAGTCAATGCTAAAAGTGGTATTTCACAAACGAGTGATTTGGTCACTGGCAGATGTGGACCTGATGTGGATATCTGGCAATCTGGCATGACTTAGTGAATTACGTGTAAGAGCATTCTTATGGCCCAGTAATTTGACTCCTGGGTCCATATCCCAAAGATGTAGGATATCTGTAGGACATCCTGGGGCAGTGGTAGTTCAGTGGTAGAATTCTTGTCTCCCATGTGAGTGACCTGGGCCTGATTTGAAACCAATGAACCTCGTGCTCAACCAGCAGTGCTCCTGTGAGTGGAGGTTTGGGTGTTGCTATGATGCTGAACAGCTTTCAGCAGAATTTCCAGACTAAGACTGACTAAAAAGAAAGGCCTAGAGGTCTACTTCCAAAAATCAGCTAATGAAAACTGTATGGATCACAACTGTCCAATCCCCAACCCATCATGGGCATGGCACAGGACCAGGCAGTATTTCGTTCCAATGTGCATGGGGTCACCATGAGTCAGGGGCCAACTCGACAGTGGCTAATAATAAGATAACCCAGTCCTCTCCTCAGACTGACCCCTGCCTCAGGGGCCATTTTGCAGGCCCCTGGACTCAGCAAGTAGGCATACTCACACAGGTCCCTAAGGAGACAATTATGAGCTGTTCATTGCTGCGATGTTTAGGGGGCAAGGATGTTGGAGGCAACTTGGGTGTCATCAGCGGGAGAAGTAAGAGCCAAAATGTGGCAGGTACACCCCACACAGTGCTAGGCAAAGGTTAGAAGTTTGACATCAACATAAACAGATGGATCTTAAAAACAGAGCACTGAGTGCAAAAAGTAAGAAACCGAAGGAGATATATAATGCAGCACTATTTATCTAAATTAAAAATACACGTACTCAAGGGAACAACACTCATTTTGCAAAAATACGGACTAACAAAAAGATACCCTTTACCTTCGAACGGCTGCTTGTTGCAGGGAAAACGGACAGGAAAGAGAAAGGGGATTATGGAAAGAATTTTTTTTTAATGGTGTTAGGACAACTGGTTAGACACATAGGGGAAAAAATCAAATCTGACCTCACACCTTATACAAAAACAAATTCCAGGTGGACTGGTGACTTGGAATGATCAAAATGAAGTCATAAATGTACTAGAAGAAAATTTAGCTAAATGCTTTTTGATGGTCTCTAGGTTGGGCAGGCTTTGGACTCCAAGTCCAGTGCTGTTTCCTTGTCCCCTCCTTGGACTGACCCTTGCCCCTTGGGCCAGTACACACTCCCCTGGACTCCATGGACTGAACATGTGGGCTGACGGACAGAGATGCCCTGCATATGGAGGAGGCACCACACTGCCCCCCAACCCGGATGAGGTGCCACACTGCTCCCCAATCTGGATGAGGTTTCACACTGCTCCCCAATCTAGATGGGGTGCTACACTGCTCCTGAACCCGGATGAAGGGCCACACTGTTCCCCAACCCAGATGAGGTGCCACACTGCTCCCCAGCCAGGATGAGGTGCCATGCTTCTTCCTACCAGGACAAGGCACCATGCTGCTCCAAACCTAGAAGTGGGGCATGTCGCTTCCCAACCTGAATGAGGCAGCATACTGCTCCCCAACCCAGACAAGGGGTCACAATGCTCCCCAATCTGGATGTGGCACCATGTTGCTTCCCAATCTGGACGAGGCACCATGCTGCTGCCCAACCACATCAACCATGTGAATGAGCGCTCAGGGTCTCCAAAGCTTAAATCCTTATGGCCTCCTTGAAGAGCAAGAACCACTATATTGTACAGAAGGGCTTTCAGAACTCAACTAAGGCCATGGTGCTAGCAAAGGCCCAGGCCAAAACTCTAACCCAGCAACCTTTGCTGGGCCCCCTGCAGGGCTGCTGGCAGGACCCAGGACAACCACAGTCCAGGGCCCAGCAGCCCTTCGGAGCACACTGGGACCCCCACCCAGGGAAGGTCATCTGGAGGAAAGTCACGTTCTCCATTTGTTAACTACTAAGAGACAATCCTTCAATGACTGCAGATTCCTCTAAAGATGATCATTAAGATAAAATGTTTATGTAGAAGCATAATCAGGACACAGCGCAAAGCCCTGGTTGGAAGCAAGCAGGCTCCTCAGATGCTCTGGGAGGCAAAGAGCAACTCATCCCCATGGGGGCCATCAGCACAGAGCCCCACTGGTGAGCTTTATTAAAAGCAGCTCATTATGATCATTCCATCCCAGCCCTTTATAACTTTATTACTGAATTTGAATTAATTTTTGCAACTCCAACAGACACAGCTCATCCGGTGTCACTTTTACGACTCAAGGTGGGGCGGAGGAGTATCGAGGTGTTCCAGGGCGATGTAGCTCCTCGGCACTCATCCATCAGGACAGCATCAATACTAGCTGCACGGAATCTCAGAGATGAGAGCTGGACATTCCTTACATTCCAAGCAATGCGGCCTCCTCATGGGCGCTGGACGTCTCAGTGCTTGGAGGGGGCTCCCTCTGTGGAACTGCCCCAGATAGGCCTCCCAGGACACAGAGTGATGGATGCCTCTTGGTGGTGGGCATGGGATGTCTGGTCTGCCCAGCCCCACTGGCGTTCAGGTAGGGGAAGGCTGCCACCTGCAGCCAAGCAGCACACTGGACCTGCCCCTCCTCTGGACACAGCTCCCTGACTTTCCTTTGGTGAGCCACCCTGCCCACTCCCAGTCCATACAGTTCAGAGGAGCCAACCCACTGCACCTCAGCTCCAGGAGCACCCACAGGGCCCAGCCAGGCTACTGATACCCAAGGACAACCTTTTTCAGAGTATTAGGGGAGATGTGCATTCTTCCCTCTCAGCTGAGATTGCTAAGCTAGTAAAATGTGAGCCAGAGGAATGACACTGACCCACAGGAGAGCAGAGATGAGCACTGAGGAGAGCAAAACCAAGTGCTGGTGACACCGTGAGGTCCCTGGATCCTATTATGGCTGAAGGTGACACACTCCTGGACTTCCCAGTTATTCGAGTCAATTCATTCGGATTTACGTCTCTTGCAGCCACAAGAGTCCTAACATCACACCACGCACACACACACACACATATACATGTACACGTGTGCATACAAGAGATATGCACTGGTCTGGCCTACATTCAAGTCCCTGAGTGGTGCAAATGGCTTGCTCTTGGCTACTAACCAAAATGTTAGCAGTTCAAACCCATGCAGAGGCACCACAGAAGAAAGGCCTGGTGATCTGTTTCCATAAAGAGTACAACCAAGAAAACTCTATAGAACAGTTCTACCCTGTTAACACATGGCATGGCCATGAGTCAGAATTGATTAAATGGCACTAGGTTTGGTTTAAGGAGCCCTAGGGGCACAGTGGTTAAACAGTAAGCTGCAAACCAAAAGGTCAGTGGTTCAAACCCACTAGCTGCTCCTCGGGAGAAAGATGTGGCAATCTGCTTCTATAAAGATTACAGCCTTGGAAACCCTACAGGGTGGTTCTATTCTGTCCTACAGGGTCAAGATGAGTTGGAATTGACTCAACGGCAACAGGTTTGGTTTGGTTTATATACCATCATTTGGCTTTGATGCCAGAAGGCTCTCGGGCTCCTAAGGCATCAGCTGGTGGCTCTTGTTCTGCATTGTACCTGCACCTCCCACTCTCTAGAGGGACCCCAATATGGACCGGGCAAGGAGCAACATGCTGTGTATTTAAGACATGTGGCTGAGGGGAAGGGCAGGCTCTTGTCCAACCTCTAGATACATGTCCTTGGGAAATGAGGGGACCTATCTGCTGCCACAGGGACCCCAGCAGAAGAGTTGAATCCTTGGGAATTGGGCCAAAGTCAGGGAGTCCTGCTGAATGTCCAGAAACTCTCAGTGCCCTCCAGGCACCTGCTGTAGGGCTCCAGCTACTGTCTGCAGCCCTCACCAGAGGTTCTGAAACGCCCCTGCCCACTCCGCCCTCCCAACCCAAGCAGAGTTGCCTAGATCCTCTGCAACAGCACTCCCCTGGCACCCATTCTCCAGCTGCCTCCCAAAACCCACCCCACCTCCTTCAGCAACCAGGTCCCTGTAAGGTCCAGGCTGGGCGGGGGGCAGGGAGCAGAGACCCCAGTATAGCCTGGCCCTTCCTGAGCTCGTGCTCACAGCCCAGTGCAGTGAGGTTCCCCGGAACCAGCTGTGCTTCCAGACCCCAGACCTCCTCTGGAGAGGTGGTGGCCCAGGGACGGAGAACCAGCCCCAAGTCACTTCCTCATTGCATCTCCCCAGTGCACAGCGGCCAGATGGTGGGAGCTGGTGGAAAGACTGGCAGAGCTTTCAATGAAAATATTTACTGTGAACTTCAGAACACAACACAGACACCTACAGGGCCCAACAGAAGGGAGGATTCCCTGGGATTTCATTTTGAATGTGGGGAGTGGGGAGTGGGCGGTGGCAAGTGGATGCCAATGGCCAACGTCACAGGGCCTCACGTGGCCAGAGCCACAGGCCCAGCGTCTGCCATGCACAGCTCGTAAAAGCATGTCACAAGCTAGAAACCCCTGTCGCCAGCCCAGCTCAGCTCCCGAGCCCCAGGTTTGGACACTGGTAGCCTTTTGGACATCACTTCCCAGACACCTTCTGATCAGAATGTCCAGGACTGAGCAGCTCCCTCGCCCCTCACCAAACCTCCAGCTGGACCACCCACCTCAGGTCACAGCATCTGTCCCACCCAGGCCTACACCAGGGGCAGAGGCTACTCCTCGCTTACCTGCCCTGTCTGCTCTGTATGCACTCCTAAGGGCCTCCGGAACCTGCCCCCAACCCTTCCAGTACCTTTGCCACTGTCTTAGCCCCCGCCTCACAGCCCCGTCTCCCCCAGGAATCCTCCTCATTGGCCTCTGGATTCATCAAATAAGTTTAGGGCATTTCCCTGCAGGCTCCAACCCCACATTCCCTTGTTGGGCTCCTCATCTTCTCAGATGTTGAGACCCCTGCCCTGGAGGTAGGGGTGGGCATTCCAGAAGGGGGTGGGTCCTGGCCTGTGGGTGGGGCTTAGTGCTGACACATGCAGGTGTCTCGGGCACTGCCAGGGCCTGACAGGCACCAACTAGATGCAGTGACTCTGAGCAGCCTGCCTGCAGCTCTGCCCTGGCTCTCCCTCCACCCCCTCTACCCTTTTTGACTGCTGCTTCCATGGATGTTGACTGTTGATCCAAGTACAATGAAATCCTTGACAACTTCCATTTCTTTGCCATTTATCATGATGTTGCCTATTAGTTCAGTTGTGAGGATTTCCGTTTTGTTTTTGTTGAGGTGTAATCCATACTGAAGGCTATGGTTTTTGATCTTCATCAGTAAGTGCTTCAAGTCCCCTTCATTTTCAGCAAGCAAGGTTGTGTCATCTGCATAACGCAGGTTGTTCATGAGTCTTCCTCCAATCCTGCCAGGTTCTTCTTCATACAGACCAGCTTCTTGGATTATTTGCTCAGCATACAGACTGAATAAGTAAGGTGAAAGGATACAGCTCTGCAGTACACTTTTTCCAGTTTTAAACCATGTAGTATCCCCTTGTTCTGTTCAAATGACTGCCTCTTGGTCTATGTACAAGTTCCTCATGAGCACAATTAAGTGCTCTGGAATTCCCATTCTTCACAATGTTATCGAGCAGGTGTGCAGGCAGCAGGGATTTATGACAGGAGAGATGAGCCAGCACCTGCTGTCCCTCATGTCCATCTCTGTCCAGGGCCTGCTCAGGAAGCAGGAGTGGCCTGGGAATGCCCTGCCCTGCCTCCTGATGCCAAAACACATGGAACTGCTGGTGTGATGCTGCTGGGGCAGGAAGGGCAGTGGGGTGGCCCTAGGCTGGGCCTCTTGATTGACAGCCCAGGAGGCCCCATTTCCAGCCAGACCCATGGGAATCTTCCAGGCCCACCACCTCCTGGAATGGGCAGTGGGACACCTTGGGGCAGCTAGGCACCAGCCCAGAGATCTGCCCAGAGAAAGGCTGCACCTGGGGCAATGCTTATCCTCCTCCTGCCATGTCTCATGTCCTGCTCAGGAACCTGGGCTTCCCCCAGCCCTTGCCCTCTCTCCCAGTGAGCATCAGGGGGAAGCTTCTGCTTTCCTCACTGCCTGACCTGCACCGCTCCCCAGACACCCTCACCTTCCCCTTCTCAGTCTGGCTGGCTCCTTAGCTACGCGCCCTCTTTTCCTCTGCTCTGGTCCGCACCTGGCTGCAACAGGCATGTTATGGATTGAATTGTGCCCCCTCTCCCCCCAAAAAATGTGTTGGAATCCTAACTTCTACATTTCTACTTCTAATATAATATAATCCCCTTCCACAATGCAATCTAATTTTATATTAAAGAGACCATACCAGTGTAGGGTGCATCCTAAACCTAACCGCTTCTAGGTTAAAAAAAAAAAAAAAAGAGCAAAATAGACACAGGGATAAGGAAGCACAAAAGGGTGAAGATATATGCCACATGAAATCGTCAAGGAACTGAGGAACACTGGGGCTAGAGAAGTTGAGACAGGATCTTCCCCCAGAACCAATGGAGAGAGCCTTTCCCTACGGCTGGTGCCCTGAATTTGGAGTTCCAGCCTCCTGAGGTGTGAGAAAATAAACGTCTGGTTTTTCAAAGCCACCTACTTGTGGTATTTCTGTTACAGCAGCAGTAGGAAAGTAAGACAGGCACCTGGGGTTGTGGCCTAGGCCTGGCCTTCCCAAGGCATTTCTCCTGCCCTCCACAGGGTAGTGGGCACATGGGCCTGGCAGGAGCATCTTCTCTCAGACCCACCTCTCCCACAGGTGCATCCTGAGTCTCCAGTTTTGCTCCCACTCTGGGTCCCAGCCATATTATCCAACCCAGCTTTAAAGCAGAAGCTGGGTTTTCATCTTGTTTGTCTTCCTGTGTGAACTCAGGGGAGGGGGTGTTCAACGGTCTGGGGTGGTGGGGGCACTGATTAGCACTGGTGGACCCCACATATTCCTCTCCCTTGCTGCCTTCTGCTTAGAAAGACCAGAAGCCCACAGTCACCAAGGAAGAGGGGAGGTCCCAGGGGCTCCCCAGGCTCCCCAAAGAAAAGAAGCTGCTTTTGTCTTGGCAGCAGTGGCCCCTGAGGGAGAACTCCCCGTGCCCCACGCACAACACTAAGCCTGGAGTCAGCCACGGCGTTGACGGGGCTTAATTTGATCGGCCCCATTTAAAGGAGGAAGGAAATTAGAAATCGGAGCCAGTGCTGAACCCTGTAAATTTAATCCGTGATGCAGCCCAACATCAGCCTTTCCTAACAAACTGGGAGGCAGGTAGGGCTACACCCAAGCTCAGATCCTGGGGCCTCTAAGAAGTGGAGGAGGGGAGGGCAGGGGCTGCCCTTCCTGCAGAGGAGATGGCTTGTGGCCAGGGCTCCAGGGCTCCACAGGACAGGTTGGTGGCTGGCTGGGTAGAGACTAGAAAAATCATCACAATTATTCTTTAATAGGTTTGGGGTTTCCCTTCCTTTTTTAAAAGCAGATGTGAGCCTGCCAGGTATGCAGCTGGCAGGGGCCTAGCCCAATGAGGAGGACTTCGATACACCGTGCTCTGGGTTTGTACAGTACTCACCAACCAGCTGACTACATCACTCCGCACTCCCATCTGGTCTCACAGAAGCTCCAAGGCCACCAGTACAGTTGTGCATGTCGTGAACAGCGCCCAGCCATCCAAGGAAGGACACCCACTTCTGACTCAGGCAACGGAACTGGAAGGATGACTGGTGGCACCAAGGCTCCCAACTCTTGTCAGGCCCTGCATGGCTCACCCAGGTGCCCACCTTGCCCCGGCCAGCCCCGTGCACCCCTTGCTGTTCCCTCACCACCTCTGAAACTTGCACATGCGGCTTCCTCGGACAGGGGTGCCCTCCCCTGTTACCTTCTACCTGGCAAATCCTACCCTTTCTTCGAGGTCCACCTTCAACATTCCCCACTGGGACAATTCCTGACCTGCCTGCCCCCTCCCCATGCTCTCCCCCACACTAAGTTAGTGCCTCCCTTCTCTGGCCCCAGAATATATACTTTCATTCATTCATACATTCTACTGTTTGTGGGATATTCAAATACTCCAAGAAGTTGGACTATATGAAGAAGAACACAGCATCAGGATTGGAAGGAAACTCATTTACAATCTGTGATATGCAGATGACACAACATTGCTTACAGAAAATGAAGATGACTTGAAGCCCTTACTGATGAAGGTCAAAGACTACAGCCTTCAGTATGGATTACACCTGAATGTGAAGAAAATGAAAATCCTCAATATCCTGGGCCAATAAATAACATGATAAATGATAAACAATGAAGAAATTGAAGCTGTCAAGGATTTCATTCTACTTGGATCAACAATCAACGTCCATGGAAGTAGCAGTCAATAAATCAAACCACGTATTGCACTGGGCAAATGTGCCGCAAAAGACCTCTTTGAAGTGTTAAAAAGCAAAGATGTCACCTTGAAGACTAAGGTGCCCCTGACCCAAGCCATGGTTGTTTTCAATCACTTCATAGATCAAAAAGAATTGATGCCTTTGAATTATGGTGGTGGTGAAGAATATTGAATATACCATGGACTGCCAGAAGAATGAACAAATCTGTCTTGGAAGAAGTACAACCAGAATGCTCCTTAGAAGCAAGGAT
>NW_004444117.1:2227376-2247048 GCF_000243295.1 Trichechus manatus latirostris
GAATATTGAATATACCATGGACTGCCAGAAGAATGAACAAATCTGTCTTGGAAGAAGTACAACCAGAATGCTCCTTAGAAGCAAGGATGGCAAGACTTTGTCTCACGTACTTTGGATGTGTTGTCAGGAGGGACCAGTCCTTGTAGAAGGACATCATGCTTGGTAGAGAGTCAGTGAAAAGGAGGAAGACCCTCAAAGAGATGGATTGACACAGTGGCTGCAACAATGGGCTCAAACATAGCAAAGATTGTGAGAATGACACAGGACCGGGCAGTGTTTTGTCACTGTCTTAGGCTGGGTTCTCTAGAGAAGAAAAATCAGTAAAGCATATAAATATATATATAGAGAGAGATTTATATCAAGGAAATGGCTCGTGCAGTTGTAGAGGCTGGAACGTCCCAAGTCCCTGGGTCAGGATAGAGGCTTCCCCTGATTCACGTAGCTGCAGGGGCTGGCGAACCAAAGATCAGCAGGTTAGAGAGCAGGGCTCTTGCTCACAGGCTGCAAAGATCGATGAATCCCAAGATGGCCAGGCAAGACCGCAGGTAAGCTGCTAGCTCAAGTTCCAAGAACCGGAGGTCAGACAAACAGGAGCCAGTTGCAGGATCTAGCGTGAGAAAAAAGCCCCTAAGCCTTGCCAGAATGTCCACTTACATTCAATGCAGGCCACATACCCAAGGAAACTCCCTTTCAGCTGATTGGTTACTCACAGTAGAGCCCATCATGGGGGTGATCACATACCAAATCTCAGTAGGGAGGTGATTACAGCATTATACAACTGCCAAACCACTGAGAATCATGGCCCAGCCAAGTTGACACACAATCTTAATCATCACAGTCACTATAGTCGGAAGAGATGCACCTAACAACATAACAACAACAGCTCTTGCCCTTGGATTACAGAATCCCAACAATCCAACCCCAGCTGACACTTACTGCCTACCCAGCCTGTTCCCTGAGGGCCTATAGGTGTCAGACCCTGGGGGTGGTGCCGCCACTGTCTACAGCCATCCAGCCAGGAAACACTGGCTGAGATTACTAAAGCCCTGTGCCTGGACAGCAGACCAGAATAAGCTTGGTCCACCTGGCCAAGGCCTGCACACATCACCCACATCTGAGAGGCAAGAGTCAACATGCCAGCAGCCACCCTCACTCTGATCCCAGCAAAATCACCTCCTAGTTGTGTGACATGGTCAAACCACTTTCCCTCTCTGAGCCTCAGTTTCCCCATCTGAAAAAGAGACATATGACCCTCTCAACAGCCCACAAAGTAAGTGTTGAATGCACAGAAGAAAGCTGAGGCTCAGAGAGTGAGGGTTCTTCAGGCCCTCTGTCTGAGAATCGAAGGAAAGTACAAGATAGCCAGAAACTTATATTCAAGTGGCTTGGAACTAACCAAACTAGAGGAATGGGTGGGGAAAACTGGATCCCTCGCCCATTTCCCACTGGTAGGTCAACCAGGCAGCAGCATCCTGGCAGGGCATTCCTGGGGCCTCCAACAAAAGCTCTTTATAGGAGTTCTCCCCCACAACCCCCGACTCAGGGCTCAGGGGAGCATCCCCAAGGCCCAGCCGCACAGGAAACCCTCCTAGCAGGCCCTACCTTGGGGGCTGCTCTTGAAATCACCTCCAAGAAGGAAGCATCACTTCTGCTTCCAAAGATCTCCCAGGCAGGAAATGGGCGCTGGCACCATAAATGTTTAATTACATTAATTGTCCAAGTTCAGTGAGCAGCATCCCTCCTTAAGCACCTTATGGGAAAGCGTAATTAAGCGTGAAATGGTTGGTTTTTACAACTTCCCTTTCTGCCAGCCTCTCTTGCTAAGGTTCACCTTCCTCCTCTCTAATTTAATTTTCTGACCTTTTCAGTTGACATTCTTACCCCGTATATTCCGGCGTCTTGGCACACAACACCAAAGCACTATAATTACTTAACTATAAACCTCTCATGGAAATTTGCTTTCGACTTTGTTAGAAAACACTGTAATCAAATCCCTAAGAGTCAGGATCAATGGGCTTTGCCTGTCAGAGGAAATATATCACAGGATTAAGTGGCTTAGCACGAGGAGATCCTGGTGGGCAGGGCAGGTTGGCAGGGAAGGTGGGGGAAGAAGGAGGGCAAGACAGGGAGGGCATGCAGTGGGCAGGGTAGGCAGGCAAGCAGCCAAAGTGGGCAGGCAGGTAGGGCAGGCGGGTGGGTAGGGAGAATAGACAGGTGGGCAGGTCAGGGAAGCAGGCAAGTGGGCAGAGAAGGCAGACAGGATGGGCAAGTGGGCAGGGTGGGGAGGCAAGTTGGGGAGGCAGGGTGGAATTACCAGAGGATCCAGCCTGGCCATCTCTGGGACAACAGGCCTCCCGACTGTTCACCTGGCCTTGGGCACTCCCAGACATTGACCTAGAAGTGCTTCAGTGGGCACAGCTATGAACAGTACTTGCAGGTCTTGACCCATTCATTCACTTATGCATGTCAGGGATGCCTCTGTAGAGGCCAGAGGGAGATCTGACTTCAAATGTACATCAAATAACGCATTTTTGCCATATGCCCTGGGAGGCTGTGCATATGGGTGCACAGATAGAGGGGGAGGCTCGGAAGGTGAACAACTGTGACCTTGGGTTCCATTTCTGGAGCCCCCTGCCTGTGGGGCAACGTGGACTTGGCTAGCACAACTCCTCTGTGTTGTATTTGTGTCTGTTATGAGCAACATCATGATAAATGGAAAAATATTGAAGTTGTCAAGGATTTCATTTTACTTGGATCCACAATCAACACCCATGGAAGCAGCAGTCAAGAGATCAAACGACATATTGCATTGGGCAAATCTGCTGCAAAAGACCTCTTTAAAGTGTTAAAAAGCAAAGATGTCACCCTGAGGACTCAGGTGTGCCTGATCCAAGCCATGGTATTTTCAATCACCTCATGCATGTGAAAGCTGGACAGTGAATAAGGAAGATCAAAGAAGAATCGATGCCTTTGAGTTATGGTGTTGGCGAAGAATATTGAATATACCATGGACTGCCAGAAGAACGAACAAATCTGTGTTGGAAGAAGTACAGCCAGAATGCTCCTTAGAAGTGAAGATGGCGAGACTTCATCTCACAGTGGAGCCTAGTCCTGGTTTTCACCTTTTAGGTGTACAGGGATTCATTCCACAACTGTGCCTGAGGGCTTGCTACACACTAGGGACGGTTCCTGGGACCTAGGACACATCAGTGAGTCATCTGCAGCTCCCCATCCTTACAGAGCTTCTGTCCTAGCAAAGGCAGAGACAATGAATAAGTCACGTATAGAGCATGCTACAAGGTGGTGAGTGCAATGGAAAGTGAGCAAATGAAGAAGAGCAGGCGAGTTGGGAGTGCCGGGGCCAGGATGGGCCGGGAGAGGGGCAGGTTGTGAAACATCAGTATGGTCAGGGTAGACTCAATGAGGAGGGGACACCTGATCAAGACTTGAATGAGGTAAGGGAGTTAGTAATGGAAGTATCTGAGGACAGAGCATCCAGGCAGAAGGAACAGCCAGTGAAAAGGCTGAGGGAAGGAGTATGTTAAGAGGTAAATCAGGGAGGCCAGAGTGGTAGGATAAAGTAAGTGAGAGAGAAAACAGCAGGCAATGGTATCAGAGTGGCAAAGGGATCATAGATTGTAAGGACATTGTCTTTTAAGCTGAAAGAAGTGGGGACCCCTTTAGGGTTTTGAGCAGAAAAGTGACATGATCTGATTTAAAGTTTCAAAGAATCACTGATTAAGGACCACAGATTGTATGATCCCATTTATATGAAATGTCCAGAATACGCAAATCCATAGAGACAGTAGATTACTGGTTGCCTAGGGTTGGTAGCCACCACCCATCTGTCAGTTTGTCATACTGTGGTGGTTTGCATGTTGCTATCATGTTGGAAGCTATGCCACTGATATTTCAAATACCAGAAGGGTCACCAATGGTAGAAAGGTTTCAGCAGACCTTCCAGACTAAGACCAACTAGGAAGAAAGGCCTGGTGATCTACTTCCAAACATTAGCCAATGAAAACCCTATGGATCCTAATAGAATATTACCCAGTACAGTGCTGGAAGATGAGCCCCTTAGGCTGGAAATGCACAATGTAGATTTGTGCAAATCTCACAAACAATACAGTGGCTACAGCAATGGACTCAAGCATACCAACAATCATGAAGATGACACGGGACTGAGCAATCTTTTGTTCTGTTGTACATGGGGTCAAGACGAGTTGGAGCCAGCTTGATGGCAACTAACAACAACAACAGGGATGGTAGGGATGGGGAGGTTGAGGGTGACGGATAAGGGGTGCAAAGTTTCTTTGGGGGTAATAAAAATGTTCTAAATTGTCTCTGGTGATGGTTTCACAACTCTGTGAATATGTTAAAAGCCATTGGATTGTACACTTTTAATTGGTGAATTATAGGGTATAAGAATCATATCTCAATAGAGCTGTTAATGAAAAAAGCATCATTAGCTGCTGTACTGAGAACAGACTGGGGGATGGGAGATAAGATGCAGGGAGACCTGTACAGTCACCCAGGAGAGCAGGTGGTAGCAGTGGAGGTGGTGAGAAGTGGTCAAATTCTGGGTGGAGTTTGAATGGAAAGCCAACAGATTTCCTGACAAATTAGACATGGGGTGTGAGAGGAAGAGAGAAGCCAATTATAACCCAAGACCTTTGTTTATACAAATGGAAGGAACGATTCACCATCTACAGAGATGGGGAAGGTGGTGGGTGGAGCAGGCAGTGGGTAAGATCCAGGTTTAGCTAGGGGTATGTTGAGTTTGATATTTCTCTTAGACATCCAAGGGTCGAGATAGGTAGAATATGAGTCTGGAGTTCAGTAGAGAGGTCTGAGATGGGGAAATATATCTGGGATCCATTGGCATTTAGATGGCACATAAAGCCACAAGATGAATGAGAGTAGCAAGGGAGTGGTGACGATGGAGACAAGAAGAGTTCCAAGGACTATGCCCTAGGGTACACCAACATTCAGAGGCTGGGGAGAAGAGAAAGAATCAGAGAGGAGACTGCAAATGAATAACTAGTGCGGTGGGAGAAAACAAAGAAAGTGAGATATCCTATAAGCCAAGGGAGTGGGAGAGACCAACCTTGTCACAGGCTGTGGATGAGGACTGAGGTCTGGCCAGTGGATTTAGCAACATGGGAGTCATCAGTGACCTTAAGCAAGACAGCTTTGACGGGGAGGTGGGGGCAAAGCCTGATCAAAGTGGGGTTAATAGAGAATGGGAAGAGAGGAGTTGGAGGTAGTGATTCCTCTTTGGGAGCTTTGCTACAAAGGGAGAAAAAACCAGGGCAATGGTCAATGGGGAGGGGAATCATCAGGTGTGAATGAGAATGGGCAAGAGATGTTGGAGGTGTGCAGAAAGAAAAGATATGGGAAGAGAGTGAATGGACTTGAGAGTGCCGTCTGGTTGCTGGCAGTCTCACATGCCCACTTGAGGCTTGTGACCCTCACTGTAAGCCAGACCATAAGTGTGGCTGAGTTTGTCTCCAGCTTCGTTTGGGCCACTGATGCAGGTGCAAAGTAGGTAGAGTTTCATTTAACTGGGACAATGGCTTCACCAAGCAAGAGTTACAAAGCAAGAGTGATAATGCCTGAGCAATTTGAGATGAGGAAGCTGGGTAAAGATGGAGAGAAGACATCAACAGGGTGAGGGACAGTGAAAAAGCAATAGCACCAACAGGTTAGAGGTCCTAGTTGAGCTGAAGTTCCTGGAGTCCAGGAACTAAACAAAGCAGTCATCAGAGAGTGTGATGCTGAAACCGATTATGGAGAGACTGAGGTCACCAGTAAAAATAAGATCTAGGATATGGCCATTGATGTCATCAAAGAAAAATCTGTTTCATGAGTCCCTTTTGGAAAACTTGAAAGATGTTGACATTGTCAAACTTGTGGGAAGTTTTGTGGGATTTGGTCCTCTGCCAAATGAGTTCTCATGATGTGTGTCAAGATGTGCATTTTGCTGCTTTGGTGAGGGCAGAAGCTCCATGCACCCCTCGGCCCTGCTGCCCTTAACCCTGGCAGGCACTAATATTAGAGGCACTAACAGAGGTCTTGGTCATTACTAGGGAAATCATAGCTTTATCAGATTCAGTGCTTGAGTCTTCATCTCTTCAAGAGGTTTTTTCAGGAAAAGGAGGCAGAATATGGACTTCCACTCTCCCAGCAGAACTCTATGAACGTCCTAGATAACAACCTTGATGAGTATTATGGATTGAATTGTGTTCCCCAAAAAGAAATATGAAAGTCCCAAACCCAAGACCTAGAAACATGACCCTCTTTGGAAATAGGGGGCTTCTTTCATTACATTAATGAAACCATACCAGAGTGGGGTTCATCTAAAACCTCATCACTCCTGAGTGGTGTCCTCTAAGTAAAAAGAGCAGAATAGACATGGACACACACAGATGTGGAAGATGCTGTGTGAAGACCTATCTACAAGCAAAGGAACACCAGTGATTGCCAGCAGAAACTAGGAGGCCCACTGAAGGAACTGACACAGCTGAGGCCATGATTTAGACTTTTAGTCTCCAGAACTGTGAGAAAATAAATTCCTGTTCTTTAAAGCCACCCACTTGTGGTATTTTTTGTTATGGCAGCACTGGGTAACTAAGACAACGAACTTGGCCCGATTCAAGAGGAGGTCTCAGTTTTCGTAAAAAAGAAGGAAATCCAACTCTCAGGAGAATTTGACAGGGAGGAGCTAGTGTGAGTCTTGGCTTCCCTAACAGATGAATTTAGCTACACAAATGAGGTAAACCAAGGCCCGCTGTGGAAGCTGCTGGAGAACAATGGTGTCCTTTGGCTGGGAAGAAATTGGAGCGTGAGAGGAAGAGAGAAGCGGACCTTCCAGAGCTGAAGGCCACGCTGCTGCAGGCTAGGCTGAGGAACAAAGCCTTGTCCCTGAGTCGACAGAGAAATGTGAGGTACTGGGAACACCTGTGTGAGAATATGGACGCTTCCCTTGTCTCAGGCAGCCTTCAGACATAAACCTGGACCAGCAGGCTGTTGCTTGCTGCCCCAGCCACGTCAGAGAGGCACACTGCCAGAGATGACCTCACACTTGTGGAAAATGAGGGGACATCAAATCAACCCATAGAGGCTCCCTTCGTCTAGCAAAGCTATGTGACCTCAGTTTGTTATTCCATGCTTTCATGAGTCAGAGTTTTCAGCCTTGTTGCAATCAAAACGAAACGTCAGAATCAACTTGATGTCCAAATTGAAATGGTAATTGCCATGTCAAAGGCCATTCTATAATTCAAATTTATTAAAGTCAAAGAACTTCAGCTTTCTTGAAGGAGTTTACTTTTGAGTAGAATTTGAGTTTGCTCTTTTATTGTGCAATTTGAATTTATTTGATTTTCAGGAAGTGGCCATTTATTGTTGCATGGAAATGGAGCTAAGAGAGACAGAATTCTTAAAAAAAAAAATTGTTTCCACCCGAGCCGGAAGGTCTGGCGGCTTGAGGCAAGGGGCTGTCCATCTCCTGGGTCATGTCTGCCCAGGGTGATTGTGAGTTTCTAGTGCAGCAAGCCGGGGAGTTGGTGCAGGAGGACCTGTGGGCGGCCAAGGTTTGGCTGATCACAGCCCACAGCCTCTACCCGGCTGACTTTAACATCCAGTATGAGATGTACACCATTGAGCGGAATGCCGAGCAGACTGCCACCGCCGGGAGACTGCTGTAAGACATGTTTGTGAATTTCCCAGACCAGCCGGTGGTGTGGAGAGAAATCAGCATTATTACATCAGCATTAAGGAACGATTCACAAGATAAACAAACCCAGTTTTTAAGAAGTTTATTTGAAACTCTTCCTGGCCGAGTCCAGTGTGAAATGTTACTAAAGGTCACAGAACAATGCTTCAACACATTGGAGTGATCAGAAATGTTGCTTCTACTTTTGAGGGGCTTCCCTGAAACAGTGGTGCAACATGGGGTTGGCCTTGGGGAGGCATTATTAGAGGCTGAAACTATTGAAGAACAATAATCTCCTGTTAACTGCTTTAGAAAACTATTTGTTTGTGATGTCCTTCCTCTAATAATTAATAACCATGATGTTCGATTGCCTGCCAATTTATTATATAAATATTTGAACAAAGCAGCTGAATTTTATATCAATTATGTCACTAGATCTGCTCAAATAGAAAATCAACATCAAGGTACCCAAGATACATCTGAGTTAATGTCACCTAGCAAACGTAGCTCTCAGAAGTACGTCATAGGAGGACTGACTGAAAAATCATCCCAGATTGTGGATGCCTGGGAGAGGTTGTTTAAGATTTTAAATGTTGTTGGAATGAGATGTGAATGGCAGATGGATAAAGGAAGACAAAGCTATGGTGATATTTTGCATAGAATGAAGGATCTCTGCAGATACATGAACAACTTTGATAATGAAACTCATGCAAAATACAAAAACCAAGTAGTTTATTCCACTATGTTGGTCTTCTTTAAGAATGCATTCCAGTATGTCAACAGCGTACAGCCATCTCTGTTCCAAGTCCTAATGCCCAGAGCCAAATTCCACTTGTTCTTCTTGAGGATGTGTCAAATGTGTATGGTGACATAGAAATTGATCGTAATAAACACTTACATAAAAAGAGGAAACTAGCTGAGGGAAGAGAAAAAACCATGAGTTCAGATGACGAAGACTGTTCTGCAAAAGGGAGGAATTGTCACATTGTAGTCAATAAAGCAGAGCTTACTAACTCAACTGAAGTGTTAGAAAGCTTTAAATTGGCCAGAGAGAGCTGGGAGTTGCTGTATTCCCTAGAATTCCTTAACAAGGAATTTACAAGAATTTGTTTGGCATGGAAGACAGATACTTGGCTTTGGTTAAGAATCTTCTTCACTGATATGATCATCTATCAGGGTCAGTATAAAAAGGCCATCGCCAGCCTGCATCATTTAGCAGCTCTCCAAGGATCACTCCCTCAGCCACAGATCACTGGATAGGGGACCCTAGAGCACCACAGAGCACTCATCCAGCTAGCAACTTGCCACGTTGCTCTCGGGGAGTACAGGATGATGTGTGAAAAAGTCCTTGATCTGATGTGCTACGTGGTACTCCCCATTCAAGATGGAGGCAAATCACAGGAAGAACCATCAAAGGTAAAGCCCAAATTTAGGAAAGGTTCGGATCTGAAGCTTCTGCCTTGTACCAGTAAGGCTTTTATGCCATATTGCCTGCATTTAACGCTAGCCTGTTTTAAGCTTAGAGCTTTCACGGACAACAGGAATGACATGGTGTTGGGGCATGTGATTGTATTACCTCAGCATGAGTGGCCGCAGGGAGAGAATCTTTTCTTGAAAGCTGTCTATAAGATTTGCCAACAAGGAAATTTCCAATATGAGAATTTTTTAAATTATGTTACAAATATCGATATGCTGGAGGAATTCGCCTACTTAAGAACTCAGGAAGGTGGGAAAATTCATCTGGAATTACTACCCAATCAAGGAATGCTGATCAAGCACCACATGGTCACTCAGGGCATCACCAAAGGTGTGAAGGAGGACTTCTGCCTGGCCATGGAGCGTCAGGTTTGCCACTGCGGTGAGAACTTGATGGTGGTCCTGCACAGGGTCTGCATTAATGAGAAGATCTTGCTACTTCAGACTCTAACTTGACTGAAGACCTTTCTGCCAGAGAGTTTGTAGCTGTCGAATTTTTTTGGAAGTCATAAAGCAGTGGTCAGTGTTGCTGTGAAAACTCTTAAAAACCAGAAAACCATCTGAGTTCTAACTCATTGGCTGCTTACAAGTAGTTCCCAAGAGTCTGAGAAGCTATTTCTATTTTTAAGAGCCATTTTTTAAAATAATTTTTGTAAAATATAATAACCTGTTTTGTAAATGAAAATCATCTTAAAATTCAAGACTTTAAACAAAAAAAAAAATTGTTTCCATGTTCTGGGTAAGTGAAAGAGATTGATAATGCATCAAAATTAATTGTATCCAAAATTATGTGCATACATGTCAATATGCATTTTTTAAAGAGGGCAAGTTAAAGGCTGCTTGTTGATTTTTCAAACCAGTAATCTTTTTCTTTTGGGGAAAAGGGCTCTGTCTCAGCCTATGTGGCTCTGGTGGGTGTATAAATCATGCCCAGCCTTCCACTAGCTGGTTGCAGGTGAGGACACATAACCCAGACCTGGTACCCCGTTCCTCTTGCCATAGTGATTGGTCCAGGAGGTGGACACACAGCTGAAGTGAGGCTAAACAGTGGCCCTCCTTGAGATCTGGTCCCTGGGAGAAAGAAACATCCTCTTCCTGGGCCAGTAAGCACACAGTGTAACTCTGGGACTGCTTCTATGGAGAGAGTCAATCTGAGAAGGAAGTCTAAGAAGACATCCAAGTCAAGAGAGAGAAAGAGAGACACAGCATTGGCAGCACTGTTTGAGCCAGTTGTGCCTGCCGTCTCAATTGCATATGCCAGTAAATTTCCTCTTTTGGCTTAATTAGATTTGGATCACCATCCGTTATATCTTGAAGGATCCTGACAGATGCAGGGTCCTCCACCTTCCTCACGGCTGTGGTCCTAATAAGGTTAAAAATAACTAGTGCCAAGACTTCCACTTCTGGAATGGGAGTGTGAGGAGTTCCATGAAACTGTCCTCTAGTGAAACAATCATAATTGGTGAAAATTTTAAAAAATTTTAAAAAAAAAGCGACCCCATAGAACAGAGTTGAATTACCCCATAGGGTTTCTAAGGAGAGGCTGATGGATTCGGACTGCTGACTTTTTGGTTAACAGTCAAATGCTTAACCACTGTGCCACCAGACAAGAACAGGTAAATGTATAGAGACCAAAGTTAATTAGTGGTTACCATGGGCAGAATGTAATTGGTGAAAATAACATCATAAAGAGGGGAGACAAAAAAGATAGGAACAGAGTTCTTAAATACTTTTGAAACTAAGTTGGTATTCAAACTAGATTGTATACATTTAAGATGATCATTGTAATTCCTAGGGTAACCACAAAGAAATAACTAAAAAATAAAGAGAAAGAAAAATGAGACGGGATTCAAAATGACACACTAGGAAAAAAATCAATTAAACACAAAAGAAGGCAATAATGGGGCAATTGAGGAACAAAAAAGATATAAGACATATAGAAAACAAACAACAAAATGTCAGAAGGAAGTCTTTCCTTATCAATAACTACTTTAAATGTAAGTAGATTAAACTCTTCAATTAAAAGGCAGAGATTGACAGAATGGATTTATAAAGAAAAAACAAACAAACCATGATCTAGCTATGTTAATTGCTGTCAAGTCTAAAAGAGACTCATTTAATATCCAAAGACACAAATAGGTTAAAAGTGAAAGAATGAATAATAATAATAATACATACATATATATATACATATATATATATATACATATATATATATATCTCATACAGATAGTAACCAAAAGAGAGCTGAGGTAGCTATTCTCACATCATATATATCTCATACAAATAGTAACCAAAAGAGAGCTGAGGTGGCTATTCTCACATCAAACAAGGGCATTTATGAAAAACCCACAAACAAAATAGACTTTAAATAAAAATATTATTATAAGAAATGACATTATATATTGATAAAATGTTTAATCCATTAAGAGTATATAACAGTTATAAACATATATGCACTTATAACAACAGAGCCCCAAAGTATATGAAGCAAAAACTGACAGAATTGAAGGAAGAAACAGACAGTTCTACAATAATAGCTGGAGACTTTAACACCCCACTTTCAATAAAGAATAGAAGAACTAGACAGAAGATCAATAAAGAAATAGAAGACTTGAACAACACGATAAACCAATTAGAACTAACAGACTTATATACGACACTCCACCAACAACAGCAGAATTATAGATTCTTCTCATGTGCACATGGAACTTTCTCCAGGATAGACCATATATTAAACCATAAAACAAGTCTCAATAAATTTAAAAAGACTGAAATCATACACAGTGTCTTCTCCAACCACAATGCAATGAATCTAGAAATCAGTAACATAAAGAAAATTGAAAAAAGTCAG
Source organism: Trichechus manatus latirostris (assembly GCF_000243295.1). Lineage (NCBI taxonomy): Eukaryota > Metazoa > Chordata > Mammalia > Sirenia > Trichechidae > Trichechus > Trichechus manatus. The sequence continues at coordinate 2,239,421 of NW_004444117.1, forward strand.
AAACATGTGGAAACTAAACAACAAACTCAAACAATCAATATGTCTAAGAAGAAATCAAAAGGGAAATTAAAAGATACTTTGAGACGATGAAAATGAAAACACAACCAAGTGGGATTTATCCCAGGAATGCAAGGATGGTTCAACATAAGGATCAATCAATGTAATACACCACATTAATGGAGTAAAGGAAACAAAAAAAAACACATGATCCTCTCAATCGATGTAGAAAAAAACATTGAACAAAATCCAATAAATTTTCATGAAAAAAAGCACTCAACAAACTAGGAATAGAAGGGAATTTCCTCAACATGATAAAGGGCATTTATGAAAAATCCACAGCTAATATCATACTCAATGGTGAAAGACTGAAAGCTTTCTCTTTGGGATCCAGATCAAGACACGGATGCCCACTTTTGCCACTTCTATTCAATATTGCACTGGAAGTCCTAGATGGAGCAATTAAGCAAGAAAAATAAATAAAAGGTATCCAAATCAGAAAGGAAGAAGTAAAACTCCTTGCAGGAAAATGGGGAATTACTGCTAATGGATATAAAGTTTCTTTTGGGGCTCATGAAAATGTTCTAAAATTGATTGTGGTGATGATTGCACAACTCTGTGCATATACTAAACATCATTTAATCATGCACTTTAAGTGGGTGAATTGTATGGTATGTGAATTATATCTCAATAACACTATTATTTTATTATTTTTTAAAAATCATCTTTCCCTTGATCTCTGGCTTCTCAGAGTCATTCCCAACTAGGCTTAATCCCCAGGTGACACTTTGTAGGGACCTAAGTGACTGTCTGCTCTTTAAGCACCTACTGACAGGGCCTCTGGGTCCTGATATGTGGCTGCTCAGTGTTGCACAGTACAAGGCCTGGGAAGACCACCTGAGTGAGTTGTGTTCTCACCAACAAGAGAAGCATTCAGGTGACAAGCCTTGCACAATTCCTCCTAACTTCCAGCTTGCCTGGTGAGAGACAGAAATGCACCACACTTCTTTGCCACACTCAGACTCACGCACATAAGCAGCCTCTGCTCATATTCCAGCAGCGGCACAGTTAGCCCACAGGAACCTCTCGTTCTCCCCTGACATGTAGCTTCTGCCAGCGAGGCCCAGGCTGAAACATCGGGCAGGAGAGACCCAGAGACACCCAGGGTTCCTGGTCACACAAGGGAAGAGGAGCAAAGACTTCATCAGCATGTCCTGCCACTGCAAAGGCGCTGCCTCATCCATTTGTTCTTTCATCCCTCAGCAGGGTCCACCCTGTACCTGCAGCTAGTATAGCAGAAAGAGCCCAGGCCTGGGTTCCATCCCAGCTCCACCACTTTCTAATCATGCAATCTCTGAGCCTTTGGTTTCCTTGCTATAAAAGGAGGGTACCTCCCATCTCTCCAGGCTGTTGTGAGATAAGGTATGTAAAAGTGACATCCACATGATACTGGAAAGGAATCCGTGAAAAGCTTCTGCAGCCAGGGAGAGTTTCAGCTTGTTAGACCAGAAAACCTCGGGAACTGTATGTCTGCCCAATGGGGGATCCAATTCATCATGGAGCCAATGTGGAAATTACTCTCCAGCCAAAAGAAGCGGGGCTCAGACTTCTACTGCCTCCCCAGTTTCTGGATAAAATACACAGGCTGGGACCTGAGAACATCTAGTCCTCAGATGAGAGACAGAAACCAGCAGGGCCTCACACACCAAGGGAGGCTGGTCACTATAATCAGGAATGAGCAGCGGGCCTTCAAAGGCCTCTCTGCAGAGAGCAACCTCGACAACGACACTGAAGATGAAGGTCTGGAACTCGCCATGAACTGAATATAATACATTCACGGACCGTGGAATGGTCTTGGGGGAGGGGGACCAGCATTGACCCTTCTGGGTAGACACCACGGCTCAGGACACCTTGGGAAACAGACTGGCATGCCCTCACATGCTCAAACATAAAGTTACCGTAAAAACAAACAACCAAACCCACTGCTATGGAGTCCATTCCGACTCACAGTGAACCCATAGGGTTTTCAAGGCTGTAAATCTCCACAGAAGCAGACTGCCATATCTTTCTCCTGCGGAGCCGCTGGTGGTTTCAAACTGCCAAGCTTTCGGTTGGCAGTCAATCATTTTAACCACTGTGCCACCAGGGCTCCTCAAAGTTACCATATGACCCAGTAATTCTCCTCTTAGGTATATATACTTGAGAATAATCAAAACATATGTCCACTGACAAACGTGTACATGAGAAGAAGGCTACCAAGAAGAGGTTAGAACCCATTCCCAGGGTGCAGCACAGGCTGTAATAAGAGCTCTGTCGTGTTCCCTTCAGTCAGAGGGTGGTCATTATCTCTGAGTCACCGTTGTCATCCCCAGTTAAATCCAAGTTGAGCAGCCCCTCCTCGTGCTATTTTAAAAGAGGCAGGGGTGAGAAAGCATGTTCTCTAGACCCTTGCAGGAGCAGAGTTAGGAGATGAGCTGAGCAAGGTTGTACAGAGTAGATTCCTTCTAACATTTCTGTTTCTCAAAGCCTTTGAACTCCTTCCTGTACAGCAGGGTTGGCAGACTATGGCTTGCAGGGCAAATCTGGCCCACCACCTGTTTTGGTAAATAAAGTTTTATTAGAACACACACACATACAAAGAGGCAGGAGTCATAAAATAGACGCACAGGCCAAATTTAGCCTACAGACATGTTTAATATGGCTGACCTCACACTTTTTAAATTCATAAATTTCTCACAGAATTACACATTTCTGACTTATCTGAAAAAACTGGAAGACTTGGCAACACTGGCTCTGCTTTCCCACAATGACAACAATTCGCAGAAGCTGAGACGTTTTCTGTTTCACCAATTTCTTGTCTTATTTCGTATCGTCTTTTTCCTTCTACACTGCTTTTTTCTCACTTCTTAAACTGGAAATTTAGTTCTTTAATTTGCAGGATTTTTCTTTTCTAATATAATTTCCATCAAAGCACTGCTTTTACTGCATCCAAGTTTTGATTTTTAGTACTTTTATTACCATCCAGTTGTATTTTTAAAGTTCCATTATTATCCATTCTTTAACCTATGAATTATTTAATTTTTTTTTAATGTCCAAATAATGGAGATTTTTATTTTGGGGGTTAACTATTCTTTGATTTTTCGTGAGACCTACACTTAAGTGATCAATTTTTCTAAGTGTCACGAATGTGCATGAGAAGAATGAGTGACCTCTAATTGTCAGATGCAAACTTTATGTCTGTGAAAGGAAGCTTATTTGTGTTACATAAGACTTCCTTATCTTTGCCAATTTTTTGTCCACTTGTCCAACACTAATTGGAAAAAATGGTTGAAACTTCCCAAAATGCTGATAGATTTGTCAATTTCTCTATTTCAAACAAAGTTCAAACCAAATACATTGAGGCTATTTTATTAAGTGAATATACCTTGCTGTTGTTGTTGTTAGGTGTTGTCCAGTCAGTTCTGACTCATAATGACCCTATGTACAACACAACCAAACACTGCCTGGTCCTGCGCCATCCTCACAATCATTGTTAAGCCCACTGTTGCAGCTATTGTGTCAATCCATCTCTTTGAGGGTCTTCCTATTTTTCGCAGACCCTCTACTTTACAAAGCATGATGACCTTCTTCAGGGACAGATCCCTCCTGATAACATGTCCAAATTAGGTGAAACAAAGTCTTGCCACCCTTGCTTCTAAGAAGCTTCCTTCCTATACTTCTTCCAAGACAGATTTGTTCGTTCTTCTGGCAGTCCATGGTATTTTCAATATTTGTTGCCCACACCATAATTCTAAGGCATTGATTCTTCTTTGATCTTCCTTATTCATTGTCCAGCTTTCACATGCATATGAGATGATTGACAACACCATGGCTTGAGTCAGGTGCACCTTAGTCCTCAAAGTGACATCTTTGCTTTTTAACACTTTAAAGAGATCTTTTGCAGCAGATTTACCCAGTGCAATGCGTCTTTTGATTTCTTGACTGCTGCTTCCATGGGCATTGATTGTGGATCCAAGTAAAATGAAATCCTTGACAACTTCAATTTTTTCTCCATTTATCATAATGTTGTTTATTCGTCCAGTTGTGAAGATTTTTGTTTTCTTTATGTTGAAGTGTAATCCATACTGAAGGCTGTGGCCTTTGATCTTCATCAGTAAGTGCTTCAAGTCCTCTTCACTTTTAGCAAGCAAGATTGTGTCATCTGTATATAACAGGTTGTTCATGAGTCTTCCTCCAATCCTGATGTGGTGTTTTTCATAAAGTCCAGTTTCTCAGATTATTTGCTCAGCCTACAGATTAAGTAAGTATGGTGAAAGGATACAAACCTGATGCACACCTTTCCAAGACTTTAAAGCATGCAGTATTCCCTTGTTCTGTTCGAATGACTGCCTCTTGGTTTAAGTACAGGCTCCTCATGAGCACAATTAAGTGTTTTGGAATTCCCATTCTTCACAATGTTCTCCATAATTTGTTATGATCCACACAGTTGAATGCTTTTGCATAGTCAATAGAACACAGGTAAACATCTTTCTGGTATTCTCAAGTTTCAGCCATGATCCATCTGACATCAGCAATGATATCCCTCATTCTATGTCCTCTTCTGAATCCGGCTTTAATTTCTGGCAGTTCCCTGTTAATGTACTGTTGCAATTCTGAAGTTGCAGCAAAATTTTACTTGTGTGTGATATTAATGATATTGTCTGATAATTTCCACATTGTGTTGGATCACCTTTCTTTGGAGTGGGTACAAATATGGATCTCTTCCAGTCGGTTGACCAGGTAGCTGTCTTCCAAATTTTTTGGCATAGACGAGTGAGCACTTCCAGCACTGCATCCATTTCTTGAAACATCTCAGTTGGTATTCTGTCAATTTGTGGAGCCTTGTTTCTTTCTCAATGCTTTCAGTGCAGCTTGGACTTCTTTCTTCAGTACCATTGGTTCTTGATCATATGCTACCTCCTGAAATGGTTGAATTTAAACCAGTTCTTTTTGGTACAGTGACTCGTGTATTCCTTCCATCTTCTTTTGATGCTTCCTGTGTCATTTAATATTTTTCCCGTAGAATCCTTTGATATTAAAACTCAAGGCTTAAATGTTTTTCTTTAGTTCTTTCAGCTTGAGAAATATCTGGGGCGAGGCAGGGCCAAGATGGCGTAGCAGGACCCTCTTACAACAAAGACCCAAAAAAACAAGTAATATGATTATATATGGCAATCTGGGAGCCCTGAACATCAAAGGCAGAGTTGAGGAACTGGACTGAGTGGCAGGTGGAGGGAGAGACTGTTCCGAAGCAGTGAGGAGTTGCCAGACCTGACTTAGCGGGAGCCTGGGCCCTTCAGGGCTGAGCAGCTTCGGGGGTGAGCAGTGAGGCAGGCAAGCAGCTGTGCTCGGGAAGCACGTTTTCCACACCAGGAGAAACCCAATGCCAGAGAGTCTACACGGCCACCAGAACCAGTGAGAAGCAGCCCTCATAAGCAAAAGATAAGTACTTCTGTACAGCTTACTGCGCAGATCAAAAACACCCCCCTTAGGGAAAAACCTCTCTTCCATTTATCTCCCCTCTCCCTGCTCTGTACTGAGTCCTGGACCAGCTTCAGCAATTGTCAAGTCCCCTGGGCCAGAAGTAGGATCCGTCACACGCCCAGAGCCATTCTCCCTGCCTTGGAGAGTGAACAAATTAACAAACGGGGAAAAAAATAAAGTACTGGCTCCCCTAAGCCAGGAACCCAGGAACCCTAGGCACAGGCATAAGGAATCCACGGACTTTGACTGCCTTTCCCCCTGCAGAGACTTGTGTGTGCCCATCTCAACAGCGTAGGCCCTCATTACCGCAATACAACAGGGTATATTCCGGAACTCTAACTTCAACTGTTTAAGCTGTGAAGTGGCAGCTTCTTGACATTGACACTGCTCTGCCCATTAAACAGGGTCTTCATCTACCCACATCAGGGGCCTGAGGACTGGTGGCTCTACCCATGCCACCTAGCCACCTGCGATAGGGGCCCAGGAATAAGAAGTGCCCCCCTGTCCTTATAGCCAACAGCATTAGGTGCTCATAGTCTAGCTGCAAACCCCACCTACCTACGCACTCTAGGGAACAGGGACACGCCTTCCTCCTGGACACTCAGGGGTGGCCGTCAGCCCCCTGCCTTGCTCAGAGTGTGTCCCCCTGCTGCAGCTAGATGCCTGTGCCTACACCAATCACCCATGCTTGTCTAGAACTGTAAGTGAGAGCCTACACCACACACTTGGTGGCTATCAACCTGGGCACCTAAGCTGAATCCATACAGGAGGAGTGGGCAGACTCCTGCACTCACATACCTAGTAACAGATCTAACCAACTGGTGACAGGACATTAGAGCTTCAAAGGTGCCAATAATCAATCTAGCTCATACAAGCAGCCTATTTGGGAATATTGAAACAAAACAAGAAGCTAGGAAACAGTAAGCAAACATAAAATAAATAAATATAATAACTCATTGATGGCTAGGAGACAGCAGTCAATATCAAATCACATAAAGAGGCAATCCATGATGGCTTCAGCAAGCTCCCCAAATAAAGAATCTAGAAATTTTCCAGAGGAGGAAAATTTCTTGGAATTACTGGAGGCAGAATACAAAAGATTAATATACAGAACTCTTCAGGAAATGAAGCAAAACGTAGAACACGTAATAGAGGAAATTAAAAAGATTAGAGAAGAACATAATGACAAATTTAACAGGTTGCAAGAATCCATAGAGAGACAACAATCAGAAATCCAGAAGATCAACAATAAAATTTCAGAATTAGACAACTCAACAGAAAGTCATAGGAGCAGAATTGAGGCAACTGAAGTCAGAATTAGTGAGACTGAAGATAAAGCACTTGACACCAGCTTACTTGAGGAAAAATCAGATAAAAGGATTAAAAAAATGAAGAAACCCTAAGAATTATGTGGGACTCTATCAAAAGGAATAACCTATGAGTGATTAGAGTACCAGAACGGGAGAGATAACAGAAATTACAGAGAGAATTGTTGAAGATTTGTTGGCAGAAAACTTCCCTGATATTGGGAAAGATAACAAGATATCTATCCAAGATGTTTATCGAACCCCACATAAGGTAAATCCCAAAAGAAAATCACCAAGACATATTATAATCAAACTTACCAAAACCAAAAATAAAGAGAGAATTTTAAGAGCAGCTAGGGATAAACAAAAAGTCATCTACAAAGAAGAGTCAATAAAAATAAGCTGGGATTACTCAACAGAAACCATGCAGGCAAGAAGGCAATGGGATGACTTATATAAAGCCTTGAAGGAGAAAAACTGCCAGCCAAGAATTATATATCCAGTAAAACTGTCTCTCAAATATGATGGCAAAATTAGAGCATTTCCAGATAAATAGGAGTTTAGGGAATTTGGAAAAACCAAGCCAAAATTACAAAAAATACTAAAGGGAGTCCTCTGGTTAGAAAATCAGTAACATCAGATAACAACCCAAGACTAGAACAAAGGACAGAGCAACCAGATATCAACCCAGACAGGAAAGTCACAAAAGTAAATCAAAGCTAAAACACTAAAAATAGGGAAACAGAAGTCAATATGTAAAAGATGACAATATTAAAACAAAAAAGAGGGCCTTAAAAAATG
>NW_004444117.1:2247148-2277569 GCF_000243295.1 Trichechus manatus latirostris
ACACACAAAAAAGACATCAAAATGACAGCACTGAACTCGTACCTATCAATAATTACTCTGAATGTAAATGGACTAAATGCACCAATAAAGACACAGAGAGTGGCAGATTGGATAAAAAAAACACGATCCGTCTATATGCTGCCTACAAGAGACACACCTTAGACTTAAAGACACAAACAAACTAAAACTCAAAGGACAGAAAAAAATATATCAAGCAAACAACACTCAAAAAACAGCAGGAGTGGCAATATTAATTTCTGACAAAATAGACTTTAAAGCAAAATCCACCACAAAGGGTAAGGAAGGACACTATATAATGATTAAAGGGTCAATACACCAGGAGGACATAACTCTAATAAACATTAATGCATCCAATGACATAGCTCCAAAATACATAAAACAAACTCTAACAGCACTGAAAAGAGAGATACACAGCTCCACAATAGTAGTAGGAGACTTCAACACACCACTTTCGGTGAAGGACAGAACATCCAGAAAGAAGCTCAACAAAGACATGAAAGAGCTAAATCAACCAACTTGATCTCATAGACATATACTAAACACTCTACTTAACCGCAGCCAAGTATACTTTCTTTTCCAACGCACATGGAACATCTAGGACAATTGACATAAAAAAGCTCATTAAGAAAATGTTCTGTATCCTACTTTGGTGAGTGGCGTCAGGGGTCTTAAAAGCTTGCAAGTGGCCATCTAAGATGCATCAATTGGTCCCAACCACCTGCAGTAAAGGAGATGAAGAACACCAAAGACACAAGGAAAGTATTAGCCTAAGAGACAGAAAGGGCCACATAAACCAGAGACTTCTTCAGCCTGAGACCAGAAGAACTAGATGGTGCCTGGCTACCACCAATGACTGCCCTGACAGGGAACACAACAGAGCACACCAGATGGAGCAGGAGAAAGGTTGGGTGCAGAACTCAAATTCTAGTAAGAAGACCAGACTTAATGGTCTGACTGAGTCTGGAGGAACCCTGGAAAACATGGCCCCTGGATTCTCTATCAGCCCAGAACTAAAACAATTCCCAAGGCCAACTCTTCAGACAGGGATTGGACTGGACTGTGGGATATAAATTGATACTCGTGAGGAGTGTGCCTCTTAGCTCAAGTAGATACAAGAGACTAAATGGGAAGCTTCTGTCCAGAGGTGAGATGGAAAGGCAGAGAGGGTCAGGAGCTGGCTGAATGGACATGGGAAATCAGGGGTGGAAAGGAGGAATGTGCTGTCACAGTATGGGGAGAGCAATTAGAGCCACATAACTACATATGTATAAATGTTTGTATGAGAAAAAATAAAAAAATTTAAAAAAACAAAAACAAACATCTGGGAAAAATAAACCTTTTCTGATCACCTTTCCCTAACAACATCTCTTGTGTTGATGTCTATTGGGTGTGAGGATATAACAACACTAGCTTGGGTTTGGCTGCCTGTTGTTTCTTTCCTATACTTTCATTTTCCACATTTTCTTGCCTTTGCACTTTCGTTGTGTCACTGGTGATAGCATATAGCTGAATTTTTGTTGTTTTGTTTATCTAATATGACAATCTGTGTCTTTGAACTGGTGAGTTTATTCGGTTTATATTTATTCTAATTTTTGATAAATTTGGACTTTTTTCCCATCTTACTCTATTATTTCAATTTGTCTCATATTTTTGGTTTCCTTTTTCTCCTTTCTAACTTTCCTTTAAAAAAATTGTATACCTTTTCTCTAATGTATCCTCTCTCTGCTGTGCTGGCTGCCCTGCCCCAACTGCAGCCCCGTGGACACACACATACACATGTACACACTCACATACACAAGTCCACACTGGTTCAAATCTGAACATTGGCATCAGCTAAGTCTCTGTGGAGAGTTTCTCATGGTTTTCTAACTTTATGTGGAGTGGGAGGTGGGGGCAGAGGGTTGTGTTATTTCCCAGAGTCCATGTTTCCCACTTTAGAGCTTCTCCAGAGTTGACCTGAGCCCCTGCTAATTTGTCAACTCGGTGGGGGGAGGGGGGAAAGAGAGCCGCCACTTCAGTGTCAACACTGAGCTCATTTCAGGTGCTGAGGAAGCCACCCCTTCAGTCAAAGCACGTGCTAGATTTTTTCACCACAGTCCCCACTGCTCCCTACCGTGTTACGTCCATTGGCAGGTGAGATGCAACCCCTGTTGTGGAGAGAAATAGAGATTCAGCAGACTTGATCCCAGCCCCACCTCTGTACCCAGTGCTCAAAGGGGTTAGGTTTGTAAGTGCCCTGTGCCCTGAACCTGGGACCTACAGGGACTTCTGTCTGCCAGTGAGTACTACTTTATGGATTTTCAGTATTAGTATTTGTAGTATTACTTAGTATTGGTATTACTTTATATTCATATAGTTGTGCATCTGCCACTGCCATGCAGAGGGCCCCTGGGACTGCCCACCTTCCATGAAGCCCTGCTGTGACAGGGCCTAAAGCAAAGTGGTTTTTGAAGAAATAAAGTCCCTTCATCCTTGTTTTTCCACCACCTCTCTGTCAGTTTGTTGTACTGTGGTGGTTTGCATGTTGTTGTGATGCTGGAAGCTAAGCCATTGGTATTTCAAATACCAGCAGGGTAACCCATGGTGGACAAGTTTCAGCAGAGCTTCCAGATTAAGATGGACTGGGAAGAAAGGTCTGGCAACCTACTTCTGAAAATCAGCCAATGAAAACCTATGGATCACAATAGAATACTGTCCAATATAGTGCTGGAAGATGAGTCCTCTAAGTTGGAAGGCACTCAAAATACACAGTGGCCAAAACAACAGACTCAAGCACACCAATGATCGTGAAGATGGCACAGGACCAGGCAGCATTTCATTCTGTTGTACTTGGGGTCGCCATGAGTTGGAACCAACTCAACAGCAACAACAACAATCCCTATTTCTGGAGGGGACTTGGAACTAATAGTGAAGTGACCATGGTCATAAACAAATCAGAAGAAGGAACCAGGAGCCATGTTTCACTGGCCCCACTCAGGGGCCTGGAGAGTGGCCCTTGTGGATGCGGTCAGTGGAGCAGGCATCAAGCTCTGGAGGCACAGTGCAGCTAGCTACCCAGCTGTGTGCAGAGTCATGGACACATGAAGAGGGGAAGAAAGGGCTTGTGCCCAACCTTGGAGACCCAGGAAGGGAGAAGACTGAGCCATCATGGGCACGGAGGGAGAGAACCAGTCCATGCAGCACATGTGTGAACCACAGGCCTGTACTCAAGAAAGATGGCTTATTTAAAAAATCAGGGGTGAAGCCAGGCACAAAAGGCCTCAGATTGTATGTTTCCCTTTATACAAAACATCCAGAATAGGCAAATCCATAGAGACAGAAAGCAGGTTGGTGGCTGCCAAGGCTAGGGGGAGGAGGAATGGGGAGTGACCACGAATGGGTACTGGGTTTCTTTTTGGGGTGATAAAAATGTTCTGGAACTACATAGTGGTGATGACTGCACAAGACAGTGAATTCACTAAAAACCACTGAATTGTACACAGTAAAACGGTAAATTTTATGTTATGTGAATTTTTTTAAAAAAAATTTTTTAAATATACATGTATGTAGCAGAGCCCTGGTGGCACAGTGGTTAAGAGCTCAGCTGCTAACCAAAAGATCAGCACTTTGAATCCACCAGCCGCTCCCTGGAAACCCTATCAGGCAGTTCTACTGTGTCCTGTTTACCTGTTTTATTGACTATGCAAAGGCATTCAACTATGTGGATCATAACAAATTATGGATAACATTATAAAGAATGGGAATTCCAGAAGACTTAATTGTGCTCACGAGGAACCTATACATAGATCAAGAGGCCATCTTTCCAACAGAACAAGTGGATACTGCATGGTTTAAAGTCAGGAAAGGTGTACATCAGGGTTGTATCCTTTCACCATACCTGTTCAATCTGTATGCTGAGCAAACAATCCGAGAAGCTGGACTATATGAAGAAGAATGGGGCATCAGGATTACAGGAAGACTCATTTACAACCTGCTTTATGCAGATGACACAACCTTGTTTGCTGAAAGTGAAGAGGACTTGAAGCACTTACTGATGAAGATCAAAGACCACAGCCTTCAGTATGGATTACACCTCATCAAAAAGAAAACAAAAATCCTCACAACTGGATCAATAAGCAACATCATGATAAAAGGAGAAAAGACTGAAGCTGTCAAGGATTTCATTTTACTTGGATCCACAAACAACGCCCACGGAAGCAGCAGTCAAGAAATCAAAAGACTCATTGCATTGGGCAAATCAGCTGCAAAAGACCTCTTTAAAGTGTTGAAAAGCAAAGATGTCACCTTGAAGACTAAGGTGCACCTGACCCAAGCCATGGTGTTTTCAATCGCCTCATATGCATGTGAAAGCTGGACAATGAATAAGGAAGACCGAAGACGGAAGAAGAATTGACGCCTTTAAATTGTTGTGTTGGCAAAGAATATTCAATATACCATGGACTGCCAGAAGAACGAACAAATCTGTCTTGGAAGAAGTACAGCCAGGATGCTTCTTAGAAGCAAGGATGGCGAGACTTTGTCTTACATACTTTAGACACGTTATCAGGAGGGATCAGTCCCTGGAGAAGGACATCATGCTTGGTAGAGGGTCAGTGAAAAAGAAGACTCTCAACAAGATGGACTGACACAGTGGCTGCAGCAATGGGCTTAAGCATAACAACGATTGTGAGGATGGCACAGGACTGGACAGTGTTTCATTCTCTTGTACATAAGGTCGCTATGAGTCAGAATCGACTCGATGGCACCTAACAACAACAACAATCTTAAGGGGAGCAGATAGCTAGGTCTTTCTCCTGCAGAACCGCTGGGTGGATGAGAACCGCCAACCTTTTGGTTAGCAGCCGAGCACTTAACCACCACACCACCAGGGCTCGTCAATGTATATGTATACAAAACCACAGTAAAATTTTTTAAACTAAAAATGAAATAATGCATTTTAAAAAAAGGCAGGGAGAGCAACTCAAAGGCTTATAGGAGCCCAGAGGAGACATAAATGATTGAAAGCAGCTGCGGATCTGCAAATTAAACCCTGAAGAATATTCCCTTGGCTGCCAGGTCACGGGCGCTCCCTCTCACTGTCCTTGAAGCCTGTGGCCCTCTCTGCCTGGCTCTCCTATATCAACTTCTGATAGCACCACGGACACAGAGAAATATATTTTGGCTAAAAGAAAACCTACAGAGCACAGTGATAAATAGTGGCTGAGCCCCTGACTTGAGCTGGGGGGCAGTGGGAGCAGAGACTGGGGGAATGGATTACCCATACCTCCCACCCCCGGGGATTGGCCCCTCAGTGCCACCCAGGGGTCACACAGAAAAGCAATGCAGGCCAGGTACTGATAGGTGTCCTGACTTTTCATGGAAAACTGGAAATCCACATTTGTATATAAATCTTCTTAAATATTTACCCAATTTGTTTTTTCCGTTTATTTTTCGACAGACACTACATGACAAAACAAAAACATATCATGATGTCCACCAAGGCCCACTTAGCTCTAGAAGGTCCCTGGGTGCACACGCAGGCCCTAATGAACTTCTACGCCCATTGTCTTTGAGGACCGCCTGGCAGCACCCTGTCCACGGTTGTTTTTCTGGTGGCCCAGGGAGAGTCGATGCCCCCACTGCCCCCTCTACGTCGGGACCAAGTGCACAGTGCTCTGCCAGGAGGAGCAGGAGGGCAAACCGATCTGATCCCAGACTGCTTGTGCCCAGAGCCCAGCACAAGAGGGGCACAGGGTGGCAGCCCAGTGCACATGCGCTGAAGAGCTGTGGTGTACTCTGCAGTCAGGCAGGAGGAAGCCCGTGGTGATGGACGCACAGACCTTGGGAATCCCTCCTCTTCCACCTCAGATGGGCTCAGCAGCAATCAGAACAGTGAGGGGCAGCTTACACTTCTGTGGGATGTGCCTCTGGGCAGGGCAGCAGAGGAGGCAATGGGCTGAGAGACAGAAAGGCTTTCTCCCTTCCTCACGGATGAGACTTTGTTTCTTAAGATAGGCCAGGCCCTATGCTGAGCTCTTTCAGGTACAGCGGAGTCTGAAATGCACTATCTCCATTTTTAAGATGAAGATGCAGAGGCACAGAGAGGTGGAGGGGGAGCTAGGATGTAGTTAGGCAGCAGGATCTCAAAGTTGGCCATTGGAGCCAGAAAGCCCTGCATTTGTCCCTGGAGCTGAGTGAGGCCCCTCAGCATTTGAGGCCTGGTCAGAGCCTCCCAGAGCTCATCCCAACCAGGGCAAAGGAACCCCTCACGCCTCGGGCTTCTGCAGCCTTTGTGGTAGCAGCCCTTGTCATTGCCATATACCCGCCTCTTCCCCCGACTGAAACTCCTCAGGGCAGAGAGAACTGTGCATGTTCAGTGTCCAGCCCAGTCCTGGCACAGGGACTCTTGCAAACACTGGAGGATGGCTGGCTGTTTGGCTGGATTCTGACACTGGAAAGTGAACCCCTCATGTCCACAGCAACTGAGCCAGGCAACTGTGCCAAGGGACAGAGCTGTGGCAGTACCAGCACCCCAGTCATCGTTGCTGGACATATTATGTGGGTAGAACTGGTCAGTTGACTACAGATAAGTTCTAGAGGGCAAGGGAGGAGCTGAAGACAGAGCCCAGGCTTCTGGACTGCACCCCATCCTTGGGGTTTGGCAATGCTAAGCAGGACATGGAAGCAGGCCAGGAGGAGGAGCCAGACAGGGAAGGAGGGAGATTCAAACTTAAACTCAGCTGGCGTGCATCCAGTCAACGCCAGGCCTACAGGCCCACAGCTCCCTGGACTAGGAATTCACAGAATCTCAGAGACAAGCCAGGCCATGGCCAGAGTCTGAAGGAGCAGAGGCACTGTTAAAGGGCTTAGAATCATCCGAGACCAGCTGGTGCAAACCTCCAGGAAGGAGTTAGGGTGTGGGTCTGATGCTGGGGGCAGGGGTCGCAGCTGGACCTGCTGCTGTGGTCACTGTCCCTGCGAGCAGACTGGAGTTAGATCAGCTGTATCCCCCATCTTCCCTCCATCCCTCTGCTAGTGAGGTCATACCCCTCCTACAAGTCAGCCTCAGGTTCCCCCACTTCCTAGCCCCCTGCTGAGAGCTGGCTGGGGGTCTGGCTCAGAAGTGGGTCAGCAAAGCCACAAGGCAGGGCTATCTCCCAAGATCAGTGAGACTGGAGCCCACTCCACCTCCTTTCAAAGCACAGCAGGTGGGAAAACCGCTGTGTTCCCCTGGAGTTGGTGTTTGATGCAGACACTGACTGTAAGGGGGCCAGTTTGCCTCCCTCTCCTGCTGTCTTCATCCACTGGGAGCTCTGGTGTCCCTGTAGGAGCAGGAGTGGGCCCACACTGCCAGGCCTGGGGTGCACGGTTGCCAGCATCCTGGGTCCCATCAGGCCTTCAGCCCCTACTGAGCCCCTCCACACAGACACTGGTGAGCTCAGGGACTGGCTGCCATGCCACCTGTCCAGCCTGAGAGGCTCACAATCTGTGCATACACACACACACACACACACACACACACAAGCTTGACAAGTCACCTACTAGTTCCCCTTCACTGTCGCAGCCCCTCCTACGGCTCGGCCTATGTCCTCCTGGTGAACGATCTGTAAAACTGCCCTTCTTCCCCATGGAGACCCCCAGAGGGTCTTGTTCTGTCCTCAGAGCACTGGGCCCAGGGACTCCTTCAGGTGGGAGCACAGTAGCCTCACTCAGGCTAATGGCCTGCAGCCAGTTAGGCTCAGGGCAGAGTGAGCCCCAAGTCCCAGACAGTCTGGCCACAGGTACCCAAAGGGGAAGGGTACTAGGATCCTCTTGTGAGGATCCCGGTGTCAGGGCTGCCCACGGAGCTCTGTGAGCCTGAGGCCTCCTCCAGGCCCAGGGGGACCAGACTGGTCCAGAGGAGGCCTCCCACCGCCCAGCCCAGGGACATCCCTCAGGGTCCCACATTCACCCCAGTGTCTCCTACATGAACAAAAATTAGATGTGTCTGCCCTGTGGACAAATGTGTGCATGTGTGTGTATGAGAGAGAGAGAGAGAGTTTGTGTGTATATAACTGTCCACCAGAGGTAATCTTTGTCCAGGAGTCTCAAACTCCATTGCATCCAGGCCAGGCAGGCACTATAATGAGAGGGGTGGGCCAGACGGCAATCAGCAGAGAGTGAGGGGCTGGTCTGCCCCAGCTAGAAGAGGCATAGCACCTCCTGCCAAATACTGTCGTGCAGGGTCGTCAGGCTTTCCCATCTTTTTGAAGAAACTGAAAATTGAGATTTTAATGTGAAATTTCCTGATTTTTAAGTGTACACTCAAAGTTTCTGAAAATACTGTGTGAGTGAAATAAAACATGTCAGCGGAGGGGCAGTCACATAGCCCATGAGGCGCCAGGATGAGGCCTAGTCCAATCCGATTTCACAAAAGGGGAAACTAAGGCCAGGTCAGAGCAGTGACCAAACATGCTAGGGCTATGCTAAGCCCTCCCTGCTTGGCCCACCCACCCCTACCCAGCCTGCCATAACCCTTGAGAGGCATCTGCATGTTCCAGGTACTGAGGACATCAAGGAAAAGAGACCTGGAACCCTCCCCAGAGGGGTCCCAGCGAGTTTTCTAAAGTGGCCCAAGGTGGCTCCCTGCAGGGCTGGCCTCTTCTCCGTGGGTGAAAATGCCACGCCCCTTCCCCATCCCAGGTTCTGGGACAAGCCAAGCCCAATTTTGTCTTATCAGTTTCAAAGGCCAAGAATGGAAGGCGCTCCTGGGACATCACCCAGAACAAAGAAGCACAATCGTTAGACAGCCTGCCAGGGCCAGGGTGCATTTCAGACATGTGGGTGGGAGCCTCTTGCACCTCTCGCATCTACCACTGGCCATTTGCTTTTCAAGCTGCAGGGCCTATGAGGACAGAGGTGCAGGTGGCTGCATGAGCACCAGGAGCCTGGGGAAGCAGGTGGGCAGAGCAGAGTCTCAGAGCCCTGGGACATGTGCTGGACTAGACAATCACAGGGTCTGCCTGCCCAGCCCTGCTTGGCCTGGGCAAGGAGGCCACTTCCAGGGTCTGGAGGCTGCTCCAAACCAAATGGCCACCCTCACCTCAACTCCAACCCCTGCAAGTCCTGTCCAATGGATATGGCCCCCCAACCCCAATGCCTCTTCCCTCCCTCTAATGCTCTGCAGATGGGCTTCCTCACAGGCCTCCAAGAAAAACACGAAGACTGTAGATTTCTCCTCAGACACGGAACCACTGGAAAGGTCTCTCCTGACGTTACCAAAATGAAAATAAAAATTTCCTCTGAAGTGCATTTCAACTCTGAGGCAGCCCTGGCCACATTTGAGAGACTGGTCCCGCCACTCGGGAGCCCCGTGGACCCAGAGACAAGATAGATGCCTGGCCCGGGAGCCACCGTGTGACCCGCTTGACCACTCACCCACACCGCTGTCTGGGCTGGGTGGCCCCTATATGGTTTTTGAAATTTTGAATTAGGGGTCAGTATTTGAAAATTAAGAGGTTTTATATAAAATTGAGATTTCCAGCTTCTTCTGAAAGCTTAGCCATTTAGGCCACACCTGAAGGGCGTCCCAGTGTGGGGGCCATCAGCAGGAGGTGGGGCCTCTGCAGGCTGCCCCCAACCACCAGCTCCCATACCCCCTCCTGTCCAGCCCACTCTGCTCACTCGACTGTCCAGCTCCCGTTGGCGTTTGCATCCAAGACCCCTGCAGAGATGCAAAGCTCACAGCCTGCAACAGACATCAGACCTCCAGGCTCCATGCTTGGTCGTGGGGACACACGCCCCCCTCCTGTCCTTAGGTACTCTGAGCTGGTCAGAGGTCCTCGTCAATGCCAGCCTGTTCTGCCCCTACTGAGCCTGGGTGCTGGGTTCAGGTCCTCATGCCCTCTGGACACGCTGCCGTGACCACCACAGCTGGGGCTCCAGGTGCGATGGGCAGGGCAGCACAGCCCCTCACTCCCCTTGTCCCTAACAGGCACTCCTTAGAACCACCTGGCCCTAAAAAGCTGCACTGAACTTGCAGTCAGCTCAATCCAAACTCCACTCCCACAGGCCCCTAGGGGCTCGAGCCCGAAGTTTGGGGATCTCGGGGCAGCTCTCATCCTTGGCCTATTGGACATCACCTGGTCAGCCTGGGCTCACCACGCCAGCTCTTTGGTCTCCTGGTTCTATCATCTGCCAACTCCACTTGTCTCCCATGCTTGACCAGCCCTAGCCCTAGCCCCAGCCCCTGTCAAGTGACTTGTGAAAACACTGAGTATGAGGAGGCTGGGGCACACCCCACAATTCCCTGAAGGCTGCCAAACAGAGGCTCAAAGCCCTGGGCAGCATTCCTTTGGCATTTTTACCCATCCCAAACAGCAGGCCTGAAAAAGCTGGGCAGAGGCCTTGGCAAAAGCCCAGACATGTGGGCACTTCCCACCCCCAACCCCAATAAAGCAGACGATGTTTGCAAGTGCCCTTTGGGGGTCTGCAGGGCCAGGGTGAGCAGCAGAGGTGGGGCCTGCCTGATGGCCCCGGTTCTGGCTCCATTGCCATCAAGGATGGGACTGTGGTTCTGCCCTGTGGGCAGCACCTCCCTTTGCCCAATGTGAGGATCAGACAAGAGGACCCCAAGGATCCTTGTGGCCCTACCGTTCTATATCTCTAATCCGGCCACTCCTCTTCATCCCTGCAGCCACTCCCAGGCTCATGGCAGCAGCCTCCCTCTAGCTCCCTGCTTCTCCCCTCCCACCCTTCTCAAGGAATTCAGACCGTGCTGCTGCTATACTTAGAACAAGGCAGGGCCCACAGTGCCAAAACTGAGCCATGTGATCACTGTGCTCTGCCCCTTGGGCCCTCTCCTCCCACATCCTGCTGGACCCCCAAACAGGCCAAGTCCACTTGCCTCAGATCCCTCACATCTGCTTCCCACACCCCTCTTCTCTCCTAGTTAACTTGGGATCTCAACTCAAACATCCGGTTACTGTGAGGCTGCTTCGTGACACTTCCCACTGCTTCTAATTGGGCAGGTCTATGTGGGCAGGCCCTACCTGTGAGGTCAGGCTTGCATCTGTCTACTCCCCCTGGAAGGCTGGCCCAGAGCCAGCCCTGTATGGGCTCAGAGACTATCTGGTGAATGAATTGAATCAATGAGTAGATGAATCAGAGTGCTGGATTCCACGGCGCACTTTGTATTTACAGACAATGGAGTGATGAGTGATAACCAAAGCAGGCTAGCAGCAGCCAGGTCTGCCTTTCCCTGGCCCCCAGCCCCTTGTCACTCCAGCAGGACAGTGTCCCCAGGGTGGGAGGCCACCATCACAGCACTGCTGCCACTAGCATAGGGAATGGCCAGGCAGTTGTAGGTAGTACCTTTCCAGTGGCAGTACATCTCCAAATGGCCGGGCATTTGTAGGCAGTACATTTCCAACAGCATTGACAGGGCTTCAGCCTCTTGCTCACAGATTTCTCAAGGAAAGGCTACATGGCAACTTTGAGAAAATGTCCATTGTGTTGGGGCCTGGAAGGAAGGGAGCCACAGCTACCCAGCATTCTGATTTTGGCTGCTATACAGCTCAGTGCCCTTAACCTCAGGGTCTGATTCCAGCTCCGTGAGACAGAGCGGAGGAGGCATAGGATCACGGGAGAGCAATCACTGTGACCTTTTCCTCCTGGGATGATGAACAAGACCAGCTACATCATCTTCGGGGACCAATGCACAGTGAAAAGGCAGGATCCCTGTCATGGATTGAATTGTGTCCCCCCAAAAATGTGTGTGTCAATTTGGCTGGGCCATGATTCCCAGTACTGTGTGGTTGTCCTCCATTTTGTGATTGCAACTTTATGTTAAAGAGGATTAGGGTGGGATTGTAACACCCTTACTAAGGTCACATCCCTGATCCAATGTAAAGGGAGCTTCCCTGGGGTTTGGCCTGCACCACCTTTTATCTTACAAGAGATAAAAATAAAGGGAAGCAAGCAGAGAATTGGGGACCTCATACCACCAAGAAAGCAGTGCCGGGAGCAGAGCACATCCTTTGGACCTGAGGTTCCTGCGCTGAGATGCTCCCAGACCAAGGGAAGACTGATGACAAGGACCTTCCTCCAGAGCCAACAGAGAGAGAAAGCCTTCCCCTGGAGCTGACACCCTGAATTTGAACTTGTAGCCTACTAGACTGTGAGAAAAAAAATTTCTCTTTGTTAAAGCCATCCACTTGTGGTATTTCTATTATAGCAGCACTTGATAACTAAGACATTCCCTCACCCAAGAGTTAGTAAGAATTCCAAGCCAGTGGCAGCTGAACATTAAACCAAGCATGGGCCCTTCTGGGCATGAGGCCCTGTGTGACTGCACAGGTCCAGCACCCAGGCAGTTGGCCCTGGTCCTGAGCGAGTAGGTGCTCTACTCTGGGTGAAGGCCCAGTGACTGCTGTCATCCCTCAGGCCTGTGCCCTCAGCCATGGTCCCATCTCCACAAACCCAAGAATCTGCAGCCAGGAGTGTCTGAACTGTGGAAGGGCAGCAGGTGTCCTGACATGGCAACAATAAAGCCGAGCATTCGCGGCCAGCCCTCAAATGTCTGCAAGAACTAACTTTCTCCAGGAATGAGGGCCATGTGGCTGGGCTTCCCGGGCAGTGACACGAGTTCTTTCTTTTCACAGATATTTCAGCACCAACTGTGTGCCAGGGACTCTGCCCGATGCCAGGAATTCTGCTGCAAGCAAAAAATTCTCCCCATAGCTAATGTGCTAAGTGACCTTAAGACACTTTCTCACTCACTCACCCTGGAACCTGTTCTATAAAATGGAGCTCTGGGCCACAACGATCACAGGCTCCATGTGTCCCAAAGACAGCCAGTCCTGGGCTTCTGGAGGTTATGAGAGGCTAGATTCTCGACTTTAGGTGGGGTCTGAGACAACCAGGTCTTGCCAGCCCAAGCTCTGGGGATCGAGCATGGGGGCAATGCATGGGGAGTCGGGCAGCCCTGTGTTCTAGGCCCACTCCCTCTTGCACCACGCAGGTGTAACAGACCACCTGGGTTCACCTGTGGCGCTACAACTTACTAGCTGTGTGACTGTAGGCAGGTCATTAGCATTTCTGCACTTCAGTTTCCTCATCTGTAAAGTGGGCACAATGAGATCACCAACCACAGGTGGTTACATGAATCAAATCAAATGTCTCTGCAGTGCTCTGGAGAATACCTGCCCAGGTAAGTGTTCAACTTGGTGGTTCAGTGAAGAATTCTCACCTTCCATGCAGGAGGCCCAGGTTTGATTCCCAGCCAATGCACCTCATGTACAGCCACCACGTCTGTCAGTTGCTATGGTGCTGAACAGGTTTCAGTGGAGCTTACAGACTAAGATGGACTAGGAAGAAAGGCCTGGTGATCTACTTCCAAAAATCAGCCAGTGAAAACCCTGTGAATCACAATGGTCCGACATCCTCAATCAATCATGAGGATGGCACAGGACAGTGTTTGGTTCTGCTGTGCATGGGGTCACCATGAGTCAGGAGCGAACTCGATGGCGGCTAACAACAAGTGCTCAACAAATACTCTGCATTCTTCTTCTCTCCCTGTTACTCTCATTAGTACTCGGGAAAGCAATACTCATGAGTCTCAGCTTCCCCCTCTGCTCCACAGGGCTGCTGGGTGGGTGAAATGACACATCAGTGCAGGGATTCCCCCCCTCGGGTAGGCCCTCCATAAACATCCTAATCACTGATCCAGCCCCAGACGGGATGGGCAGAAGAACCATCCACAGACCTGGCTCCAGAAAAGCAGGCTTTTGTGCAACTAAAACCAACCAAACTGAAAAGCAAAGGGGAACTACAGCCTGGGGAAAAGGTTGGTACCAAACACGACAGAAAGTCAATACCTAAAACAGATAAAGGGCTTATCTCGATATTTAAAGCCCCAGGAGATAAACGGGCAAAGGACTTAAACGGGAAGAAGAGGCACACAAAGTAATCAAACACAGGGCAGATCACTCATGCTCACCAGCAATCAAAGAAGCACAAATTACAGCTGAAAGCAGCACGCCTTTACTGCTAGGTCAGTGAGATAGTCAATGTTGAAGCCCAGGGTGTGGTGAGGATTTGGAGAAACCAGTCACCGCAGTGGGAAGCCAGTTTGGCTCTTGCCCGGAGAGCTGTAGGTCTGCTGTGCACTGGGGTGCCATCGTTCGTTCAGTCACTCAGTAAGTACTTGCCAGCAGCCGCTCTCAGCACCAGGGCTCAAGGGCTCCAGGGCTGGTGCAGACCACGGCTTGCAGGGTTAGCAACAGCTATTCAGAGGAGACCAAGCTGCCAGGATGTCCCCAAACCCAAATTCCAAGAGAGGTTGAAATTGGGGCAGAGGGCCTTAGGGCCTGTTCCAGAGTGCTGCCACTGTGTGACGAGAAGCCTCCAGCTGCTAGGTGGACAGCAGGCTCTCCCTGCAAGGACCTGAGAAGTGGGCAGCACAGTGCCCCGCACTCTGACAGCGTGTCGGCTGTTCCTTCCAGTTTCATTCACTCCAACAGGTCCAGGGCCTTCCTTAAAGTGGCTAGCAGGGGAAGGGAGACCTGACCTGCCAGATAGGCCCGGACACAACGCATGTCTGCAGGGACCCTGGACCTTGCATCATCCCCAACAGACTTGTCCACCAAAGCCAGGGTCTCTGCCTCCATGAGCTCCCCTGTGAGCCTGCCTGCCTACGGGACTGCATCTGGAGCCACCTCCACCCTGTGTGTCTGGAGGCTGAAATGTGGCTGGGCCTGTGGCTGGGGCCTTCTCACCTGGGAAAGCACTGTCTTCTGAGCCAGGCAGCCCAGAGCAGTGGCAGGAGCACAGCTGGGTCAGAGGGGCAGGCCCAGGTCTGGCTTCTGCACTAGCCCCGACCACCTGCCATGCCCTCCTCCACCGCAGCTCTGTCTCAGTCAGGGTCACAGCCACAACCAGCCTCCCAGTCGCCCCAGCCAAAAGCCAGGAGATGTCCTTGATTCCTCCCTCACGCCCACGATCTATGAGCTCTACGTCCAAACACATCCTGAGCCCATCTGCTCTGCTCCAGCCTACCACCGTGTCACCAGGACCACCCAGGGGCCCCTCATGTACCTCCCTGCTCCTTCTCTTGACACCCAAAGCCCTCCAAAGGCTTTCCACTGCACAGAGAACAAAATCTCAACGCACACCAAGACCATCATGATCTGGCATGATCTAGCCCCTGCCTACCTCTCCAAACCCAGCTCCTTCCATTCTCCTGGTTGTTCCCTTTGCTCCAGGCATGGGACCTTCCTCATGCCGCTCAATCACACGAAGATAACTCCCATCCAGGGCTTTGCATATGCTTTTCCCTCAGCCTGGAACATTCTTCTAGGGCCGGGTCTTTCCATCATCCAGGTATCAGTTCAATGTCACCATCTCAGAGGGCTTTCCTACCCATCCTACCTGGATTGGCTCCCTCCCCTACCCACTCTCTCTCACTTAACCCTTCACCTTCTTTTACTGTGTTCACAGACTTTATCACACTCTACGTCATCTGTTTACTGTGCCTCCCCCACTGGACTAGGAGCTCCCGAAGATCAGGGACTTCATCCAGTTCATCCTTGCTGTATCCCAGCACCTAGTCCAGTCCCTGTTGCATGGTGGATGTACAGTAGTAAATTGTTGAATTAATGAATGAATAAGAGAATGAATGTGTGGGAGTGAGCAAGGTGACCTCTTTGAGCCTCAGTTTCCTGCCTAAGCAGTACAGTTACTATTATTATGGCTCCTGTGGTTTCGGGAGCATCATGGCATTACTGAGCCTCCATAGCACCTTGCTCCTGGTCCCTTCCCAGCCGGGATCAGCCCATCCACCTCCTGCCGCAGAAGTCCAGCTCCCAGGCCACCTCCAGAAGGTCCTGGTCCCAGGTCTCCTGCCACATCCTGCTCCATCAGCCAAGCTCTAACCTGGGCCCTGAGCTGGTGCCAGGTGGGAGTCATCATCCCACCTGGGCACCTTCACAGAGGCTCTCAGCTGGACTCCACCACCAGGTTGCCCCTGGCAGCTCTAGGTACCTTCCCTGAGGCTCTGCCCATGGTGACAGTGCAGCCCAAACCCCAGTACCAAGCCCAGGCAAATGGGGCTGTTATGGATTGAACTGTGTCCCCCATAAGATATGGTGAAGTCCTAACCACAGTACCTGTAAATGTGACCTTGTTGGGAAATAGGGTTGGTGAAGCTATTATCAGTTAAGTTAACATGTGGTCATACTGGAGTAGGGTGGACTATAACTCTCTGTAACAGTTGTCCTTATAAAGTGAAGAAACATGGAGAGGCAGACAAAAGGAAGATGACCATGTGAAAAAGCATCTACGCGTCAAGGAAAACCTAGGGCTACCAGAAGCTGGGAGCAACAAGAAAGGATCTTCCCCTAGAACTTCAGAGAGAGCATGATCCTGCCGGCACCCTGAATTCAGACTTCTAGCCTTAGAGTATTTTCGGAATGTTCCTTAGACGGGAGAATGGCAAGACTCTGACTTTCTTGCTTTGGACATGTCATTAGGAAAGACCAATTGCTAGAAAAGGACATCATGTTTGGTAAAGTAGAGGACCAATGAAAATGAGGGAAGCCCTCAGTGAGATGGATTGACACAATAGCCACAACAATGGACTCTAACGTACCAAAGATTATGAAGATGGCACAGGACCAGTCAACGTTTTGTTCTGTTATAAGGTTGCCCTGAGCTGCAGCCAACACAACAGCACCTAACAACAACAACATCTTCCAGAACTCTGAAAGAACAAATTTCTGTTGTTTCAAGCCACCCACTTTGTGGTACTTTGTGACGGCAGCCCTCGGAGACTAATACAGGGGCAAGTCAAAAGCTCAGGGAAAGACCCCAGCTCAAGCATCCAGCTCAAGTTCCAAATCTGTGTCTGTGTGTACGTGTGTGTGTGTGTGTGTGTGTGTGTGTGTGTGTGTCTGTAAGGGGAGACTAAAGGAGAGAAAAATAAAGACAGAGTAGAAGGGAGAGAAAGAGCCAGACACCAGTATTTCCACCTAATTGCATGACCTTTTCCCAGCTGAGAGTTTCTTCAGGGCCAAGTGCACAGAGCTGCTTGGTATTAATTTCAAAGAGAAATGGGTCAAGGAAAATTGGAAAATTTTATAAAAAACACTTCAGACTTGGAGCTGGCTGAAGTGTTTGCCGACCTGCAGAGAATGCTGAGAGGAAATGGGGCCTGTCATCAGCGGCCTCCGGCTGGTACAAACTGACAGAGTTCAGACTTTGAGCCCAAACCTAGTTTCTGAACCGAGCCTGTCCTTTCTGCTTCTGGAGACAAGCCTTCTGTCCTCTCAGATGTCCCTCAAGCTGTCTCTGCAGCCCACCACCACAATGCCTCCATCCTTAGCGCTGGTACATGGCCTCTCTCACTTGCCCGTGTGGCCCCCTCTGCAGTCCCAAGAAGCCTCTGTACAGGGATCACCCCGTGCCTGTCTCTTTGTCCCCATCATGTGGATGGCAGTAAGTGGGAAGCCCATGATTCTTTCACAGTTGTCCCATGGGGCCTCACGGACATCCTGAGGGATATGCTGGCCCAGCCACTCACACATCAGAAGCACGAGTGCCACAAACATAAAGCTGCCCCAGGAGACATCGCATCTCGCCCAGAAACCAGAGGGTGCTTTGCTGGGGGCCCGTAAAGCAGCCTTTCCAAGTCCACAGCTGATCCTGCAGCTGGGCGCCGGACTATCACTAATTAAACTCCAGAAATGCCCACCAGCCAATCACATCTTCATTCCTGAGCTGTGTGTTATTTGGATGCAAGATATGGTTATCTGGGGCCAACAGAAGAGCTCTTTGGGGGGACATTCACAGCACAAATCCAAGAGAAGGGAAGAAATCACTAATTAATTGTGTCTGTGGAAGAGCATGGTGGAGAAGGGGCGGCCAGGGCTGAGAGAAGCTCAGGGGCTGACACATATAGGCCTGGAATTGTGATGATCTGTAACAGCCAGCATGGAGCAGGCACTGTGCTGAACAGAAGACAAGGTTATCTGATTTCATTCCAAAAGCCCCCTATAACTTAATTCCCATTTTATGGATAAGGAAACCAAGGCACTGCTGCGTTGGTGGTGCAGCCAGGAGGGCTGACTGTGAGCAGGCACACTTGACCCCTACCCTAACTGCCCCCCACCCCCATGCTGGGAGCAGCTGCTGAAGCGCCAGCCTGCACATCATTCTGGTGGCTGAACCGAGGCAGCTCCCTGGAGAACCACAGGCCTGTGTTTGAGAGCTCTCCCTTGCACCTGAGTTGGGGCCACAGCCAAGCCAGAGCCAAGGCCATATCCACTGAAGATCCAGGTCCTGCCTGGGTCACATTCCTGCTGGTCAGCTCCACCCCTGAATACCACATCACATACAAACATGGGAGGAAAGAGGAAAGGGCAGGCCTGAGACGTGGGGACAGCTAAATCTATGTCTGAACTGCAAGACAGGGGGTCAAAGTGTGTCAGTCAACAGACTCTGTTGGGGGAAGCACATCTGCTCACATGTCCCCCCAGCCCCGTGGGATGAAGTGGACCTGAGTCCATGCCCTGGCTGCAAGCATCGCCTCTGCAGGGGGCAGGAAACAGCCATTGGGGCAGGCCCAAGCCACAGACTCTAGCTGGGACCCTCCAGCTCAACCGACCCTCTGGCCGCTCTCCCCAGGCCTGACCTCAAACACTCCAGGCCCCTGAGAATGTGCATCCTAGGCTTTCCCGGCGCTGGCCCTACTGCTCGCAGCGTGAGGCCACGTCACAGTACTGGCATCTCCCTGGGGACAGAGAGCTGCGCTTCTGCCAAGGGTGCACTCAGCCCCAAGGCACACTGCGGAGCCTGACGCCAGCTACTTTGAGTTTCACCATCAGTGTTTCTCCTTGAGTTTCCTCTGGGCCCTGAGCTGCAGAGGTCCCGGGAACCAAGCTGCTGGCACCGGAACAATGGCCAGGGCCGGGGCTCAGGCTGCAGCCAACGAGGACCTCTCTGCACCCTGCTTGAGGACCAGGTCTGGGGATACAATCCTGTAAGGCTGTGACACTTGACACTGTGGTCAGCTGAATGGTGGCCCCAGGATGCCATGTCCTCACCCCTGTGCCCCTGTGAATGCTACCTTATACGGCAAAAGAGACTTTGCAGATGTAATAAAGTTTAGGATCTTAAGATGGAAGATGATCTGGATTATCTAGATGGACCCTAAATGTTATCACAAGCGTCCTTATAAGAGGGAGGGAAAGAGAGACTTAACACAGAAGAGGAGGTAGTGTGGCCACAATAGCAGAGATTAGAGTGAGGCGGCCACAAGCCAAGGAACGCCAGCAGCCACCAGAAGCTGGAAGAGGCAAGGAACGGATTGTCCCCTGGAGCCTCCAGAAGGAACCAGCCCTGCCAACAAATTCATTTTGGCCATCTGGCCTCCAGAACTGTAAGAGAATAAATTTGGGTTTTTTATGCCATTTTATTTGTGGTAAATTGTTACAACGGCCACAAGAAACTAATGCAGACATCAAGCGCTGCAGGTGGAAAGCCCGTCCGGCCTGGCTTTCAGCCTGCATGCCCACCCCACCCCACCAGATTGCACCCCACCGCACCAGTATGCCCCACACCCCACCAGGCCTCACCCAGGGCTGGGCCCTCTCGTTATGCTTCATGTCCCCTGCGTCACCAAGGCCCAGTGATCCACCTGCTGCTAAGTAGAGTCTCGCTCACTTCCCCATGTGTGGCCTGCCTGGACAAAGCTCCACCCCCTGCCCTACGCCATTGCTCCAGCTATCCCGTGGGCCTCCTGCCTCCAGCCTCTCCTCACACTGCAACTAGAGTGGGCCTGCTCCAACAGTCTTATCCTGTCGGATCCCATCCCAACACCCTGCCAAGGCTGGCCCAAGGACGTTATCCAGGCCTAGACGCCTGGCACTCAAGGCTGCAGCCCCTGCAGCGCTCCCCGAAGCCCGGCCCTCCCACCCCCTGCCCTGCACGTCACCTCGAGCTCTCTCCTCTGAGGCTGCCCTAGCCTGGAAAACTCCTACCAGGCTCAAGGCAAAGTAGACGGAGATGAGCTGTGTCGGGAGTGGGGCTTCCTGCTGTGGCGAAGGAGGCTGTGGGTGCCAGGTAGAGCCTCTGCAGGCAGCTGGCTCGACCACGAAGAACAGCGACAAAGGCTGGCCTGCTCCCCTCACAGGCTTGCCTCAGCAGCAGCAGCAACGCAAAGCTCCTCTGGGGGGGCAGCGAGTACCTCTGGCGGTCAGAGAGGACACCGCAGTCTGACAGCAGTGGGCAGAGGCTTGGCACCAGCTGCATCTAAGCATCTAAGGAGGCGGCAGCCAAGGTCACTGGCACAGTGTTGTCTGACTTCTCTTCCCCCAGCTGGGCTTCTCACCAGTGGAGGGCAGCCAGGGCAGCCGCAGGGAAGGCAGGCGTGTAAGTGTGGCTCTGGCGGACAGACAGGATCACCTGCCTGCTCAGGAGCTCCCTGTGCCCTCCTTTGCCCAAGGCAGTGCCTAGGGGCTGCAGAGGGCCCAGAAGCAGTGGCCCACAGAGCAGGGCTGAGGACACGTCGCCTCTGCATCGTATAAAGGTAGCCAATGGAAACCATGTTTTGTTTGTCCCACAGGATGTTTTTCAGAAATTCGAACCAACTTTTAAAATCAGGAGGGTTCACATAAAAATTCTAACGTGGATTCTCTTGACAGTAAGAAGATCTGGCTGCCCTAGGCTCACATTCCCACAAGTCAGTGGCACTAAGGAGCAGCTAGCCCTTTGGACGGTCCCTAGGCTACCCTGAGCCTCTGGCAAAGCCATGACCAGAAGCCATGTTCCGCCACATGCTCATCGCTGTTCTTCTAGCAGAGAAGCATTCTCTGTCCTCGTCTATATCAAAAGCAGGGAAATACCAGCAATGCCACTCCTAGGCATATATACCCAAAGATACAAAAGAAGAGAGTCAAACAGCTACACGTTCATCTGTGCACTACATCCATGTTCAATGCAGCATTATTCACAATAGACAAAAGGTGGAAACAACCCAAGTGTCCATAAACAGATGAATGGATAAACAAAACGGGGTATATCCACTCAATGGAATATTATTCAGCCATAAAGAAAAATGAAGTCCTGATCCATGCCACAACATGGATGAACCTTGAAATCACTATGCTGAGTGAAATAAGTCAGACACAAAAGGACAAATATTGTATGATCCTGCTTATATGAAATATGTGGAATAAGCAAATGCATAGAAAACAAAGTTTATTACTGGTGACCAGGGCTAGGTGGGAGAGGGCAATGGGAGTTACTGCTGAAAGGGTACTGAGTTTCTGCTTGGGGTGATGTAAAACTTTTGGAAACCTATAGTGGTGATGGTTGTCCAACATAGTGACTATAATTAATGTCCCTGAATTAACACTTAAAGTGGTTAAAATGGCACATTTTTTTATATATACTTACCATGATAATTTTTTTTAAGTAGAAAAATGAAAGCCAGGCCACAGGGTGGGTGTAATTATTTTTCTTGTCCTCTGCCAGCTGGACTCATTGGCATTGCCTGCCTGACCCCTGCAGGCCCCTGAGCTTGCAGCCCGTCTTGGGCTGGCAGGCCTTTCTGCAAATCTCATCGTGTGTCTGACAGAGATATTCCCAGCGCATGGCTCAAGGATATGTCCCAACCTGTGCAAACTTCTTCTTTGATTACCAGATACGTGGTGCACTGGAGATGCCTCCAAAGCCTGAGCCCCACCCCCACCCCCACCCCACAGGCTCAGGCTGCTGTCTCCAGAGTTCAAGGCTGCCCCTTGCAGGCTGAGGCAGCCAGGCCCTTGGTGCCAACAATAAGGCTGACCGCCTCATGCAGTGTGCTGGGGCCAGCCCAGCCCCTCCACTGCCTGGCCTCTCTGGGCCCCACAGTCTGACCCCACCTGGCTGAGACCAAGCTCAGGTGTGCACAGGAACGAGCTCCCATGCTCAGAGGCAGGAGGGCAAGGGGGCTGCCTGAGCATCGTCCTCGAGAAGGAGTGAGAAATGTCGGCAGCCTATGGCCCACCACCTCCATCCAGGTGGGCCCTAAATGCAATCACAGTTTTCCTCATAAGAGGGAGGCAGAGGGAGATTGGACTACAGAGAGAAGAGGAGGAGGAGGTGTGACTACGGAGGCAGAGACAGGAGGGAGGCGGCCACAAGTCCAGGAACTTCGGAGGCCACCAGAAGCTGAGAGAGGCAAGGAATGGAGCCTACAGAGGGAGCACGGCCCTCCTGACACCTTGATTCCAGCCCAGTGATACTGAGACAGAATAAATTTCTGTTGTTTTAAGCCACCAAGTTTGTGGGAGTTTGTCACGGCAGCCTGAGACCCACTGGGAATGATGTGCCCGAGACCACAGGGCTGCAAGCCACAGAGCTGAGCTTACGGCTCCTCCTCCTGCACCCGGGGCCCTGGCTCCCTTGTCAACAGCCCCAGACAGGGACTAGAGACACAGCCAGTGCTGTGGAAGGTCCAGGATTGGGGGTTCAGCCCTGTTCATGAATGCACAGGTGCACATGCAGACACACACAGAGACCAATGCTACACAGCATCCACACTGCCATATTGCCCCTGGGCACAGGGCTGGCTCTAGAGAGGGCAGAGGGTGCCTCTCCCCAAAAGGCGTCCTGGTGCAAGCTCTCCCTCCTGCCCCACCATGCTCCCAGGCCCTGCAGGGTTCAGCAGAGACGCTTCCATGGCCATGTGGAGACAAAGGGCCCGCCTCCTCTGCCTCAGCCTGTCAGGGCCTGAGGTCAACAGAACTGCATGCTGCACTCCCAACGACCACATATCAACCCTGACCTGGGTTGACAGAGAAACATGCAAAACCTTCACTTCATCCCTTCCCCCAGGTAATGGGCAACCCCGAATAGACCCCAGATAACAAAGACTATTCATGAAAACCATTCTCTGAGGCTCCGTGAATCGAGTCCCCGAGGATACCCCAGGCAGCCTGCCTGCCTCTCAGGGAAAACATAAAAACGTGTCTCAGCACCCTTTACGAGGAGCCTGGGGGCCGCAGCCACTCCACAGGCCCCTGCCAACGCAGCAAGGAAACCCCACAGACCCAACAGACCCCAACCTGGGAGGATCCAGGACAGGCCTGCCCCTTCCCTAGGGGACTCATCACATCCATTACTCCTTCAGTAAACAAGAGGCCGTTTCAAACTGGCTTCCAGAAGTTTCCTTGGGGGAGGAAACTCCTACCTGCTTCAGCAGAGCCGCACTGATACACCAGGATTCCCACCCGAATTCTCCTGAAGAAAGGATCTCCTAACCTAAACGTGTAAATACACACACACACACACACACACACACACAAACCTGGGAACCTCTGAACGCGGCCATCTCTAAGGTCTCTCCTAGATTCTGTGCCCCCCCTGTGGAAAAGGGCACAGAGCAAGCATGTTCAACCACAGGCCACAGCCTTTGCATGTCTCCCAGCTGCCACTCCAAGCCTGACAAGGCCCAGGCTGATGGAAAGCTGGACCATCTGAGGTCACCCCAGGCCTTTAGCCCAGCCCCAGCATGAAATGTGTCTGGTCCCCTCCAGCCAGAGCTGGCCTCAGCTCTGGGGCATACGGGAACCATCAGGCACATCCAAAAGAAATGTGCACTCTGTGACCTCAAGTCACTCAGGCAGGGTCATGCTGGCACTGGGCAGAAACACCCTGGGCCTACAGCCAAGGCCCACAGCCTGGGCCTGAGCACTCTAGGCACAGCTGGGGCTCAGACTGGGACAGGCTCACCTCCACTGCACGCCAATGTCCACCCCCAGCCCACGCCACCTCTAGTCCAGCTTCACCCCAACCTGTGCTGCTGGCCTTGCCCAGTACCTTCTAAGGCTAGTGGATTCTGGGTGTGTTCAGATTTTGAAATTCCCTTCCTGTGCTCTGAGTTCCAGGCTCTCAGCAAAGATAGTCAGATGAAGGCAGGGCAGGAGGTGGGAAGAAGAATTCAGTGAAAGGTGCCAAAACACCAGCAGAAGCCAGAGCACAAGGCAGGGCCAGCAGGCCAGGGAGGAAGGGCTGCCACATCCAGGAAGACCAGCATCACGTGGAATTCGGGGTCAGAGACATGGCCAGGGGTACTGGCCAGCCCCACCGTGCAGCTCCACCACACACAGCCAGGAGCCAGCCTAGATCCCAGGGTCACCCCGCGTCTTCCAGAGAGATTAGCCCAGAGGCACCAACCCAAAGCACCAAGTGGTTCTTATCTGAGCAAGAAGCAGGCCCTGCCTCTTGGAGCTCTCAGAGAAACAGGTGTTTCTACCCTACTCAGCAGAGAGGAGAGCAGAGGCCAGAGGTCCAGACTTGCCCATGGGCGGCAGGGTAGCCAGGAGCAGAGCCAGGAGCTCTGATCCAGGCCTGGGGCACTGCCTTACCCCAGGTGTTACTCTTGCCCTACAGGGTGACGCTCCTCTTGCAGAAAAACCCATGGAGGTGAACAGGCTAGGAGTGATAGGGGCTGGGCAAAGCCCAGGCAGGACAGCTAGGCCAGCCTCAGCAGAAGAGGAAGCAGCCATGCCTGGAGGGCTGCTGTCTACAGCCCAGGCCACAGTGATGCATCACAGGGGAGGAGGGGCTGAGGAAGTATTGATTGGCTCCTGAAAGCGCTGGGCTTCTGATGGAACAATCTCTTTGCAAAGGTATCTGACACCGTTTCTTTAAATTAGAATGGTGCCCTGCCAGCCTGCACCCAATTTATCTGTCAAGCTGGGAAGTCGGAGAACCTAAAATAAATGAGCAAGGCTTTCTTTGGAGTGATTGGAATAGCTCGGTAAATCAACACGCCAGCAGGGTGGGCTCAGCCTGGGGTCCCCAGAGAACTCACAGTGAACACACGGACGCGCCTGAGCAAAGGCCAGGGGTCCAGCACTGGCTGGGGACCTTTTCTGCCACACACACAGCCCATTCTGCAAGCAGAAAGCCCTCCTACCAAGCATGGGAGGAGCAGCAGAGGCTAGGAGGCCTCCTTCCCATTCTGGGACCCTGCCCTGGCCTCACTGCAACCCAGGCCCCGAGATCCACAGACTGCTGGGAAGGCTTGGGTGGGTAAAGTTAGGCCATCCCCCTAGAGGGCCTGGAGAGGCTGCAGCCCCAGCCACTCCTTCCATGCATTCCTGGGCCCAGAACACAGTTCTGCTCTAAGTTGAAGAAGAGAAAACCATGAGTCTGTGCTGAGGATGGCAAGGTTGCTGAGGAAGCTTCAGGGCCTCTGCAGCACCCTCCCCTCCCTTCCTGGGATCTGGCTTATCTCCAGGGGAGCAGGGTCCACACAGGGTGGGTGAGAAAGGAGCAGCCAGGGAGGAAGGGGCAGGTCCTGCGGCAGCATGTTTGCACAAACATGGCAGCACAGAGGCCAGGAGAGAAAGGCTGTGAGGGGAAGGGGGTGTCTTCTTTAGAAGCTGAGATTCAGAGATGCAGCCACAGGACTCCAGCTGGAGCACAGGCCTGGTTGGGGCTGCCCCTGATCCTCTACTTGCCAGCCCTCGGGAAGCTGCTAGTCACCAAGTGTGCTCATACACAGCACCCTGCCCCAGCACCCCACTGTGCCGTGTGGTGCCAGGCCACTGCCAGCCAAAACATGGCCCAGGAGAAGATGCTCCCCTGGGCCAGGGACTCAGACAGCCAGGCAGACCCCAGGGCTCCCGACTCAGCTGCCCACCTGCAGCAGCCTCACCTGTGTCCAGGGCCTGTGGCGCTCCTGGAGGAGGGGGTCCCAGGGTGGGCGGGCGGCGATACAGCACATGCACGCGGCCTTGCTCGCCCTCCTGTGCTGCCAGTCCCTTCTCCAGGGGCTCAATGAAGAACTCCTCCTCCTCTATCCGGATCAGGCCAGCCTGTGGGGGCAAAGAGGAGACAGTTCAGATCCCAGTGTAAGGCTAACTGAGGAGGGACACAAGAGTACCCCACCCACCATGTACCTCCCACCTGGCTGAGGAGGGCCCAGAGGACCCTGCCCAGCCCTCCAGCTGGGTGCTCAGCTTGAACACTGGCCCAGCTGGAGGGGACAGACCAGTGGCCCTAAAGGCCCCCCATCTGCCCAGTGCCTCCACCTGAGGCCAGGCCACTGGGCAGGAACATCTCAGGTGAACCCCTCCTGGCTCAGTGCCTGGGCTTCCTCACCCTAGAAGTGAAAGCATGGCACTGCACATGCTTGATGTGAGAATCAGCCAAAATCAAGGTCCAGCTGGCCCTAGCACTGCCTTCACTGCAGCCCACATATTCCGCACCCACAGGGTCCACAGTTAAGTGTGAAAGGGGCACAGATAGTACGACCCAGATTTCAGCCACTGGAGCCCCAAGAAGAAAGGATAGAGGCTGTCTAGAGGAGGAGCCATGGTGGCTGGGTCTCACGGACTGTGTAGGAGTTCACCAGGTGGAACAGTATCCCCAGTGCAGGGAACAGCCCATGGAAAGTCACAAAGGCACGAATGGCTCCCCTTCTCCAGTCAGCCTGCAAACGTCTCTATCATAAACAACTAAGACCCCTCCCTGTGTTGCAGATGCCCTGGACAGTGCTGAGCCCCATTTGGCGAAAGGGCTCTACCTGGGTCATCCCCACCCCCACCCCTCTTCCCTTCCAGAAAAGTCAAACCCATCCAGAGCGGCCTGAGGAGTTCCAGTGCAGCTGTGGGCCTGGGCATGGCCCTGGGAGAACACCAAGATGATGACCAAACATGGAAAAGTGCTACCCCTTCTCCTCTCAGGAACCCAAAGTCCAAGACAGAGGTCAGAACCGTCCACCTGCAGCTGAGTCTGCCACAGATGTGTTTGCTTTGGCCCAAACAGGATTTTTCAAGTCTAGATCCGCATCCAAGAGTTAAAATGATGAGATTTCGTGTTTACAACTGAACTTTCAGCTTTTCTTGGAAAACACCTGTCTTAGTCATCTAGTGCTGCTCTAACAGAAATACCACAAGTGGATGGCTTTAACAAAGAGAAGTTTATTCTTTCATAGTCCAGCAGGCTACAAGTCCAAATTCAGGGCATCAGCTCCAGGGGAATGCTTTCTCCATTAGCTCTGGAGGAAGGTCTGTGTCATCAATCTTCCCTTGGTCTGGAAGTTCCTTGTGATGCATCAGTCTTCCCTTGGTCTGGGAGCATCTCAGTGCAGGAACCTCAGGTCCAAAGGACACGCTCTGCTCCCGGCACTGCTTTCTTGGTGATATGAGGTTCCCATGTGTCTCTGCTCGCTTCTCTCTTTTATATCTCAAAAGAGATTGCATTAAGGCACTATCTAATCTTGTAAACCTCATCAGTATAATCCCATCACTCGCCCACACTGGCCAGCTCTTTGAGTGCCATTTGTTTGTTACTGCTGTTGCTTTTTTCTGCTTCTTTTGGTTTCTTCCATATCTCACACCACCTTCCCCTCCTTTCTCTCAAATACCTGGCTCCATCTGCCATCTTTGCTTCTGCCTGAAGCTTGACTGTGGAACTGCTTCCCGGCCTGCCCCGCGACGCTGGTGGGATCCCTGGGGCTTTGTTTGTTTGTTTGTTATGATTTGTTCTGTTTTGATTTGTCTCTTTGTTTTCTTTTTCTTTTCTCGACTTGGGAGCCCCTTCTAGCTGGGTAGTACTGTGAGGCGTGGGAGCTACTCCCTCAGTCTTCAGACTCGAAGTGGGATCCCTGGGGGCTTTTCTTTTTTTTTTTGTTTGTTTTGTTGTTTTTTTGAATTTTTTGTTTGTTTTCTTTTCTTTTTTTCTTTCTTCATTTCTCAGTTTCTTGTCTCTCTATACTTCCTGTCTTCTGAATACCTGGCACTGTGTGACACCTCTACACCTTCTAGCCAGGCTGTACTTTGCAGCCTAGCAGCCACTTCCCCAGTCCTGACAGCCGCACTGCTGGAATCCATGAGGGCTTTTCTTTTCTTTTGTTTTGTTTTTTTTTCCTAATTTTTATTTATTTATTTATTTATTTATTTATTTTCTTTTACCCTTTTCCTTTTTTTCCCCCTTTTTGTTTCTCTCCATTTCTCGGTCTCTCATCTCTCCACTCCAATGGCAAGCTCCCTTAGCACTCTTTTTTGTTTGTTTCTTTATTTGTTTTTGGCTCCTGTTTCTCTCTCCTCTTTGCATATCCATCTTAGCTCCACAAATCACATTCTGCCCCCTCCTTCCTGCCTACCTGCACCATGGGCTGAACATCACATCTCTGAAGAGCATAGTCACAGCCTACCAGAACCTGCCGTGCACTGATTTCCAGCCCACCCCGTCAACCCTAGCACGTGCCACAAACAACCCATCCCAGCAACTCTCCTTCTGCTGGACCTGCCCTGCTGCACCACAGTGCAGTGACTGACCCTATCAATTGTACAAGGAGGTGAAAAGTATCATGCTTACAGACGAGCAAAGAACAAAGAATGCATAGCAGGTCTGCTCAGAAATAACCAAATAAAACAAAAAAGCAAGATGAAACAAACAAATCTGCAATCAATAAATAAGGAAAATAACTACTGAATGTCCTGAAGACAGCAGACAATATCAAAACATATAAAAAATAAGACAAGACGGTTCCAGTAGACATCCAAAATAAAACACCAGATGACATTCCAGTAGAAAAAAGCTACTAGAACTATCTAAGAGGGAACCCAAATCTCTAATATTCAGAGCTATCAAACAGTTGAAGCAAAAAGCAGACAAAACTGAGGAAAAAATAGACAAATTCATGGAAAAGGCAGACAAATACATGGAAAATACAGACAAAAAATGGAAGCATTCAGGAAAATAATATAAGAAAAAATGCCAAAATAAATTCACAACAAGAAATCATACAACAACAACAACTGGAAATCCAAAAGATGAGCAACAAGATTTCAGAAATGGACAGTGTCATAGAAGAGCTGAGGAGAAAGTTTGAAATGATGGAAGACAGGATCAGAGAAATTGAAGACAAACACTTGGCTACAACTCTGAGAAAAATCAGAAAAGAAAACAAAGAAAAACGCAGAAACCCTGAGAATTATGTGGGATACCATCAAAAGCAAAAATTTGGGAGTGATCGGAGTTCAGAACAGGGGGAGAAAACTGAAAACACAGAGAGGATCATTGAAGAACTGCTGACAGAAAACTTCCCCAATATCATGAAAGATGAAAAGCTGACTATCCAAGAAGCTCAAGGAACCTCATATATGATAGACCTGAAAAGAAAATCACCAAGGCATATCATAATCACACTCACTAAAACCAAAGACAAAGAATCCTGAGAGCAGCTCAAGGAAAACAAAAAGTCACATACAGAGGAGAAACAGGAAGACTAAGCTTAGATTATTTGGCAGAAACCATGCAGGCAAGAAGGCAATGGGATGGCATACATAAAACTTTGAAAGAAAAAAATTGCCAACCAAGAATAATATATTCTGCAAAACTCTCATTCAAATATGATGGTGAAATTAGGACATTTCCAGATAAACAGAAATTAAGAGACTATGTAAGAACTAAACCAAACTTACAAGAATTATTAAAGGGAGTCCTTTGGTCTGAGAACAAACTTCAGACCACAGAATGAATCTAGGACGCAAGATAGTACCAGCCAGATACCAAACGAGGAAATGAACTCTCAAGGACTATCCAAAATCAAAAGAATTACAACAGGGACCAACAACATCAGAACAATAAAAGTGGGAATAAACGATGTAGGTATAGAACCTTCTACTGGAGAGGAAGGCAAGGCAATACCAAGTAATAATACACTGGTTCAAACCTAGGAAGACAAGGGTAAATTTCAAGGTAACCACAAAGAAAGTTAAAAAACTTACTCATCAAAATAAAGAAGAAAAAAGTCTCAGTAAAAACAAAATCTACAAAAAAAAAAGAAATGAAAAAAAAATCCACAAACAAAAGGAATTCAGCACAAGACAGTAAGAGGAACAAAGAAAAAGTCACCACCACAAAAAAAAAGCACTACAAAATGACAGCGATAAACTCATACCTATCAATAATTACGCTGAATGTAAATGGCCTAAAGAGACAGACAGTGACGGAATGGATAAAAAACAGAATCCATCAATATGCTGTCTACAAGAGACACACCTTAGAAGTACCATACTATCCAGCTATTCTGCTTCTTAGAATATATCCTAGAGAAATAACAGCCATCACATGGATAGATATATGCACACCCATGTTCACTGCAGCACTGTTCACAACAGCAAAAAGATGGAAACAACCTTAGTGTCCATCATCGGACAAATGGATAAACAAATTATGGTATATCCACACAATGGAATACTACGCAATGATAAAGAACAGTGATGAAGCTGTGAAACATCTTATAACATGGAGGAATCTGGAGGTCATTATGCTGAGTGAATTTAGTCAGTCACAGAAGGACAAATACTGTATAAGACCAGAATTATAAGAACTCAAGAAAAGGTTTAAACACAGAAGAAAACATTCTTTGATGGTTACAAGG
>NW_004444117.1:2277938-2286733 GCF_000243295.1 Trichechus manatus latirostris
CCCAAGAGACAGAAAGGGCCACATAAACCAGAGACTTCATCAGCCTGAGACCAGAAGAACTAGATGGTGCCTGGCTACCACCAATGATCGCCCTGACAGGAAATACAAAAGAGAGTCTCAGATGAAGCAGGAGAAAGGTGGGGTGCAAAACTCAAATTCTAGTAAGAAGACCAGACTTAACAGTCTGACTGAGACTGGAGGAACCCAGAAAGCATAGTCCCTGAATTCTCTATCAGCCCAGAACTAAAACAATTTCTGAGGCCAACTCTTCAGACAGAGATCAGACTGGGCTGTGGGACATAAAGTGATACTCGTGAGGAGTGTGCCTCTTAGCTCAAGTAGATACAAGAGACTAAACGGGCAGCTTCTGTCCAGAGGTGAGACGGGAAGGCAGAGAGGGTTAGGAGCTAGCTGAATGGACATGGGGAATCAGGGGTGGAAAAGAGGAGTGTGCTGTAACAGTATAGGGAGAGCAATTAGGGTCAAATAACAATGTGTGTATAAATTTTTGTACGGTTAAAAAAAAGAGACACACCTTAGAAACAAAGACATAAATTTATTAAAAATCAAAAGATGGAAAAAAATACATCAAGCAAACAGCTACCAAAAGAGAGCAGGAATGGCAATACTAATCTCAGATAAAATAGACTTTTAAATAAAATCCACCATAAAAGACATGAAGGACACTATTAGTGATTAAAGGGACTAACCGTCATGAAGACAAAACCATAATAAACATCTATGCACCCAATGACAGGGCTCCAAAATACATAAAGCAAACTCTAACAGCACTGAAAAGAGAAATTGACATTTGCACAATAATAGTAGGAGACTTCAACACACCACTCTTGGTAAAGGACATAACATCTAGAAAGAAACTCAACAAAGACACTGAAGACCTAAGGGCCAAAATCAGCCAACTTGACCTCATAGACATACAGAACACTCCACCCAGCAGCTGCAAAGTACACATTCTTTTCCAACGCACATGCAACATTCTCCAGAATAGACCACATCTTAGGCCACAGAGCAACCCTCAACAAAATCCAAAACACTGAGATAATACAAACTATCTTGTCTGACCACAACACCATCAGGGTAGAAATTAACAACAGGAAGAGCAAGGAAAAAAAAATCAAGCACGTGGAAACTGAATAACACCCTGCTTACACATCACTGGGTAATAAAAGAAATCAGAGATGGAATCAAAAAACTCCTAGATCAAATGAGAATGAAAACACATCATACCAAAACCTTTGGGACGCAGCAAAGGCAGTCCTCAAAGGACAATTTATAGCAATAGATGCACACGTCGAAAAAGAAGGGACAAAATCAAAACATTAACGACACAACTTGAATAAATAGAAAGAGAACAGCAAAAAAAAAAAAAAAGGCCCACAGCCACCAGAAGACAGGAAATAATAAAGATCAGAGCAGAAATAAGTGAAATAGAGAACAGAAAAACAATAGAATCAACAAATCCAGGAGTTGGTTCTTTGAAAGGACAACAAAATTGACAAACCACTGGCCACACTGAAAAAAGAAAAACAGGAGAGGATGCAAATTACTCAAATAAGAAATGAAATGCAGGACATCACAACAGACCCAAATGAAATAAAAAGGATCATAACAGAGTACTATGAAAATCTATACTACAACAAATTTGAAAACCTAGAGGAAAGGGATAAACTTCCAGAAACACACTACCTACCCAAACTACAACAAAGTGATGTTGAAAATCTGAACAGACACATACCAAGAGAAGAGGTTGAAAAGGTAATTAAAAAAACTCCCAACATCAAAAAAAAAAAGCCCTGGTCCAGATGGCTTCACTGGAGAATTCTACTAAACATTCAGAGAAGAGCTTATACCAGTACTACTTAAACTATTTCAGAACATAGAAAAGGAAGCAACACTTCCAAATTCATTCTATGAAACCAGCATAACCCTGAAACCAAAACTAAGCAAAGACACACAAAAAAGAAAATAACAGACCAATATCACTGATGAATATAGATGCAAAAATTCTCAAAATTTTAGCCAATAGAATTCAGCATCATATCTAAAAAATAATACACCACGACCAAGAAGGATTCATAGCAGGTACACAAGGATGGTTCAACATTAGAAAATCAATCAACATAATCCACCACATAAATAAAAGGAAAGAAAAGAATCACATGATCATCTCAATTGATGCAGAAAAGGTATTCGACAAAGTCCAACACACATTCCTGATAAAAACTCTCAATAAAATAGGTATAGAAGGGAAATTTCTCAACATAGTAAAGGGCATCTATGCAAAACCAATTGTCAACTTTATTCTTAATGGAGAGAGGCTGAAAACATTCCCCTAGAGAACAGGTACAAGACAAGGATGCCCTTTATCACCACCCTATTTAACATTGTACTGGAAGTCCTAGCTAGAGCAATAAGGCAAGAAAAAGAAATAAAGGGCATCCATATTAGTAATGAAGAAGTTAAACTGTCCCTGTTTGTGGAGGACATGATACTATATCTAGAAAAACCAAAAGACTCATGAGAAAACTATTGGAACTAATAGAAAGATTCAGCAGAGTAGCAGGATACAAGATAAACATACAAAAATCAGTTGGATTCTTATACACCAAAAAATAGAATGATGAAAAGGAAATCAGGAAAACAATACCATTTATAATAGCCCCTAAAAAAACAAAATACTTAGGAATAAATCTAACCAGGGATGTAAAAGACCCATACAAAGAAAACTACAAAACACTACTGTAAGAAACTTAAAAGGATCGACATAAATGGAAAAACATAACATGCTCACAGATAGGTAGACTCAATTTTGTGAAAATGACAATTCTACCCAAAGCAATTTACAAATACAATGCAATCCCCATCCAAATACCAACAACATTCTTTAAAGAGATAGAAAAACTAATCATTAACTTTATATGGAAAGGGAAGATGTCCCAGATAAGTAAAGCACTATTGAAGAAGAAGAATAAAGTATGAGGACTTGCACCACCTGACCTCAGAATCTACTATACAGCTACCGTAGTCAGAAGAGCCCAGTACTGGTACAATGACAGACATTGACCAATGGAACAGAATTGAGAACCCAGATGTAAATCCATCCACCTATGGTCACCTGATCTTCAATAAGGGCTCAAAGTCCATCAAATGGGGAACAGACAGTCTTTTTAACAAATGGTGTTGTCAAAACTGGATGTCCATCTGTAAAAAAAATGAAACAGGACCCATACCTCACATCATATGCAAAAACTAATTCAAAATGGATCAAAGATCTAAATATAAAGCCAAAAACTATAAAGTTCATAGAAGAAAAAATAGGATCAACGCTAGAGGCCCTAATACATGGCATTAACATGATACGAACCATAACCAACAACACACAAACCCCAGAAGATAAGCTAGATAACTGGGATCTTCTAAAAATTAAACACTTATGCTCATCAAAAGACTTAACCAAAAGGGTAAAAAGAGAACCTCCAGACTGGGAAAAAGTTTGTGGACACTGCAAGTCAGACAAAGGTCCAATCGCTAAAATCTACAAGAAAATCCAACACCTCTACAACAAAAAGACAAATAATCCAATTAAAAAAAGGGCAAAGAAATGAGCAGACACTTCACCAAAGAAAACATTCAAGTGGTCAAGAGACACATGAGGAAATGCTCGCAATCACTAGCCATTAGAGAAATGAAAATCAAAACCACAATGAGACACCATCTCACCCCAGCTTTACTAGCATGAATCAAAAAAACTGGAAATAACATATGTTGGAGAGGCTGCAGGGAGATCGGAACTCTTATGCACTGCTGGTGGGAATGCAAAATGATATAACCATTTTGGAAAATGATATGGTGCTTCCTTAGAAAGCTAGAAGTAGAAATACCATAGGATCCAGCAATCCCACTCCTAGGAATATATCCTAGAGAAATAAGAGCTGTCACATGAATAGACATATGTACACCCACATTCACTGCAGCATTGTTCACAATAGCAAAAAGATGGAAACAACCTAGATGCCCATCAACAGATGAATGGATAAACAAACTATGGTACATACACACAATGGAGGATTATGCAACGATAAAGAACAATGATGAATCTGTGAAGCATCTCATAACATGGCTCAAACTGGAGGTCATTATGCTGAGTGAAATAAGTAAATCACAAAAGGACAAATATTGTATGAGAACCCTATTGAAAAACTCATGAAAAGGTTTACACACAAAAAGAAAAAAATCTTTAATGGTTACAAGGGATGGAAGGAGTTGGGGGGATACAAAATAGACAATAGATAAATGGTAACTTTGGTGAAGGGCAAGCCAGCACAACTTGTACAAGGAAAGGTCATGGAAACTCCGTAGACACATCCATACACCCTGAGGAACTGAACTGCTGGACAGAGGGCTGTGGGAACCATGGTCTCGGGGAACAACTAGCTCAACTGGCACAACATAGTTTATAAAGAAAATGTTCTACATTCTATCTTGGTGAGTAGCGTCTGGAGTCTTAAAAGCCTGTGAGCCACCATCTAAGATACTCCACTGGTCTCACCCCTTCGGGAGCAAGGGAGAATGAAGAGAACAAGACACAAGGGAAAGGTTAGTCCAAAGGACTAATGAACCACAACTACCATGGCCTCCACTAGACTGAGTCCAGTACAACTAGATGGTGCCCAGCTACCATCACTGACTGCTCTGACAGAGATCACAACAGAGGGTCCCAGACAGAGCTGGAGAAAAATGAAGAACAAAATTCTAACTCACAAAAAAAGACCAGACTTACTGGTCTGACAGAGACTGGAGAAACCCCAAGAGTATGGCCCCTGGAGACCTTTTTAGCTCAGTATTGAAGTCACAGTTCAGCCAAAGATTAGACAGCCCCATAAAACAAAACAAGACTAATGGGGCACAACAGCCCAGGGACAAGGACTAGAAGGCAGGGCAGGACAGGAAAGTTGGTAATTGGGAACCCAAGGTCGAGAAGGGAGAGTGTTGACATGTCGTGGGGTTGTTAACCAATGTCATAAAACAATATTTGTACTAACTGTTTGCTGAGAAAATAATTGTTCTGTAAACCTTCATCTAAAGTACAATAAAAAAAAAAAATTACACATCCTGACAAGCCCCTCAGCCCCTAAGTTTGCAGTCCCTGGCATCACCCACACAAATGACAGGCACTGCACTGTCCAACTGCACTGACTGTGGCCAAAAGGCCTTTGCCGCCCACCTGTCCTGACAGAGGAGGGGACAGAGTTGCTTTGCAGGCAGCAAGGGAGGTACAGCCTCCCTCTTCCAGACCTATGGGTACTCTCCAGGTCCTGTCCTGTTGCCAGCTGGGAATCTCGAGGACAGAGACGCAGTGCACCCTCTCCCAGGGCTTGCTGAGCATCTCCCATTAGCATCTAATCCAGGGTGGACACTAGAGAAGCATCCACACTCAGCACACTCGCCAGTGCCCTCAGGGAGTTGACATCCACAGGCATGACACAGACTACCCAACGGGAAGTGGCATTGCCAGTGATAAGTGGAGGTGGTGGGGGTGTAGGGCCCAGGGGAACACGGAGCATGA
Organism: Trichechus manatus latirostris; assembly: GCF_000243295.1. NCBI lineage: Eukaryota > Metazoa > Chordata > Mammalia > Sirenia > Trichechidae > Trichechus > Trichechus manatus. The sequence continues at coordinate 2,283,526 of NW_004444117.1, forward strand.
ACATTAGACCTTTGGGGATCAAGGAAGTCATCAGGCGTGAAGCGTCTACCCAAAATCCATTCCACACCTGAAGGGTAAGAGGCACTGGCCAGGCGAAAGAGTTGGAGAGACGGACAGTGTTGAAGACAGTGTTCTAGACAGAGCCACACAAGCAAAGGCCCAAAGGCAGACCACATCCTATTGAAAGAGCTGACTCTGGTTTGGTAGATGGGAGCAGAGAGGACAAGGGGGCAAGTGGCACGTCACACAGAGAGGGCCACCAGATGAGGGCAGCAGGCAGCCCCGAAGGCTTCTGGATCTAAATTGTGTTCAAAGACGTGCTGGCTGCTGCGGAAGAACAGACTGGAGGGACAGAGATGAGCACAGGAAGCTGGTAGAGGACGCTGCAGGCCCCCTGGAGAGAAGTCACAGGCCCACAGGAGCAGTAGGGGTGGAGATATGTGGACAGACACAAGGGGAGCCAAGAAGGGGGGATCAATAGGACTTGGGGTCTATCTGATGCAGGTATGAAGGAGAAAGCAGGGCCAAGGATGGCTTCCCCCAAAAGATATCCAAGTCCTAATGCCTGGAACCTGTAGATGTTTCCTTCTATGACAAAAAAAAAAAAAAAAAAAAAGACTTTGCAGATGTGATTAAGTTAAGGATCTTGAGATGGGTAGATTATCCTGGACTACCCAGGTGGGCCTTAAATGCAGTCACATGAGGGAGATTAGACAGACACGCAGAGGAGGAGGCTATGTGAAGACGGAGCAGAGAGTGATTTGAAATGCTGGTGTCTTAGTTATCTGGCACTGCTATAACAGAAATACCACAAGTGGATGGCTTTAATAAACAGAAATTTATTCTCTCACAGTTTAGTTGGCTAGAAGTCTGAATTCAGAGTGCCAACTCCAGGGGAAGCCTTTCTCTCTCTGTCAGCTTTGGAGGAAGGTCCTTGTCATCAATCTTCCCCTGGTCTAGGAGCTTCTCAGTGCAGGGATCCTGGGTCCAAATAACTCACTCTGCTGCTGGCTCTCCTTGCTTGGTGGTAATGAGGTCCCTCTCCTCTCTGCTTGACTCTCTGTTTTATATCTCAAAAGAGATTGACTCAAGATACAACCTAATCCTGTAGATTGAGTCCTGCCTCATTAACACAACTGCCTCTAATCCTGCCTCATTAACATCATAGAGGTTAGGATTTACAACACATAGGATAATCACATCAGATCACAAAATGGTGGACAACCACACAATATTGGGAATCACGGCCTAGCCAAGATGACAAACATTTTGGGGGGACACAATTCAATCCATAACATCTGGTCTTGAAGACTAGAGTGATGCAGCCACAAGCCAAGGAGCACTAGCAGCCACCAGAGGCTGGGAGAGGCAAGGAAAGATTCTGCCCTAGAGCCTCTGGAGGGAGTGCGACCCTGCCAACACCTTGATTTCAGCCCAGTGATAATGATTCTGACTTCTGGATTCCAGAGCCCTGAGAGAATAAATGTGCATTGTTTAAAGTCACCCAGTTTGTGGTAATTTGTCACAGCAACACAGGAAAGTAATCCAGGGTCCAGTGAGTGGCCGGATGACAGGGCGGCCATTTTCTGAAGAGCACAGGGAGATGAGCAGGAGCCAGCAGACCAGGAGGACACTTCAGGTTTGCAGCATCCACAGCTCCTGAGGGAGAGGTCCAGGGGCAGAGGAAGAGCAGGAAGGAGCTGGCATGACCGGAGCCAAGGCTGGAATAGACAAGGTCACCTGGGGCTGCAGGTCGGGGGAGAGAGGAGAACAGAGGGCCCAGGGAAGCCTGCAGGCCACTACGCTTGTGACTCATGCCAGAGCCCTGGGGCCCCACCAGGCCTGGCGGAGAGTCAGCAAATGCTTGTTGTGTGACTGAATGACCCCGTGACAGCAGGATATATTCTCTGAGAGAAACATTGTCGGGAAGGAGGGACCCTGGGCTGTCCCCTTCCAGCGGTGCGTGGGTGAGAATGTTTACAACAGCCAGAATGACTTCCAGAACGCTGCCATTGACATCTCACATGTCTGTGGTCTGGGTGGGAGAATGGTATCTCAAACTCATCTTATTAATAGAAGTCATTTGAGGAAGTGTGGGAATTTATTTTTCTGGAGCAGGAGTGGACGAGCAGTGCGGGAGTCTAGCGTTCTGGGTTCCCAACACCATTTCTGTCTGGCTGGGTAACCTTGGTCAAGGGGTCAAAGCTCCCTGGGCCTCCAAATACTCACATGTAAAATGGGATCAGTGGTGGCTTCCTGGGCGTGGTGGCTGTGGAGGACATGTTCACCCTGGGACACACTCAGAACCAGGGACACCTAGTCCACGCTCGACAACACAAGTATTGACCATGAGATCAAGGAGGAAACTGAAGCCCAGAGGGGGACAGGCCTGCCCAGGAACACACAGGTCTAGGAATCAGACCCCACGCCCCTGTGGAAAGAGGCATTTCCCTGGTGGTACTATTGACGAAATTAGGGCAGCATATTGGGGTATCAGGGACCCACTGGGCAATCCCTCTTCCCCAGGTCCCTTGGACCCCAGGCTGGGAGCTAACTATGTCATGACCCAGGGCCCTGGGAAAATCCTGGAGGGACCCAGTGTGACAAAGAGGTCAGAGCTTGGCCTAGTGAGTAGCAGCTCTCTCTGGCCTGAGACAGTAGGGGATAGTCTGGGTTTCCCTGGCACCAGGGGTTGGGCTCTTCTCCTCACCAGCCTCCTGCTAGAAGGCCACTGGCCTGACCTGAGGGCACTGGATGTGTCTGATACTGCCATGGGCCTTGCTGTGGTCAGGAAGCCAGGGGCCAAGCTGGAGCAGGGGCCACCTGGCAGGGGCACCAAGGCGCACTGAGGTCAGTCAGAGGCACAATGCCATTTACGCGCCTTCCACACACAGTTCCTCACACACCAGAGTGATCTAGTGGTAGCACACTCACAGGGAAACACCAGACATCTTCCTCACCAGCCACAGCCCCTTTCTGTTAGGTATTGGGGCCCACACACATGTATGTTGCATTGATAAGCATGGGTGTTAGCCACCCCAAAACAAGGCTGATCACCCAAAACCAGAGACTGGCCACCTAAGACCAGAGACTGGCCACCTGAGACCAGAGGCTGACCACCTGAGACCAGAGACTGGCCACCTGAGAGCAGAGACTGACCACCTAAGACCAGAGAGACTGGCCACCTGAGAGCAGAGACTGGCCACCT
>NW_004444117.1:2286833-2299190 GCF_000243295.1 Trichechus manatus latirostris
CAGAGACTGGCCACCTAAGACCAGAGGCTGGCCACCTAAGACCAGAGAGACTGGCCACCTGAGAGCAGAGACTGGCCACCTAAGACCAGAGGCTGACCACCTAAGACCAGAGGCTGACCACCTGAGACCAGAGGCTGGCCACCTGAGACCAGAGACTGGCCACCTGAGACCAGAGGCTGGCCACCTGAGAGCAGAGGTGACAACCCGACCAGAATAATGCTTGGAGAGAGGCTCTCCACAAAGAAAGCAGGTTTTGTTTTATTGCCTGATTGTCAAACTTTTTAGTATGCATTCCAGGAACAATCTGTTTTAAAAATTGCAAAAAAAAGACACCACTGACAGGGCACAAAACGTGAGGTTCGTTTTGCGGAATTTTTTTCCAGGACTTTGATTTTCCTGCTGCCAGTGGCAAGGATATCTGTTTTCACATGTAATTTTTATTAATAAAAATGTGTTTCCTCTCTCCACTAAATAAATATTGAAGAAATCATAGAAGCACATGGGTCTGAAGGTGCAGTTAGTTGGAAGCTTGTTTGGCTCTGTCTGTCCAGCCACGTGTCTGTCCAGCCCTGGAGCCCTGTGCAGGGTCTGGCACCCCTGAACCCACTCCCACTGGGTAGAGTCCAACCTCTGTTCCTGAAGTCTGCTACTCTGCCAGCAAACAGCTGGGGCTCTGTCTGCAGCCCTCGAGGGTCACTGTTAGAGCCCTCCAGCCTGGCAGCACTTCCATCATCAGAAGAAGTTGCTGTTTCTCAGATCTTGGTAAATTAGAAAATGCCTGCCCTGCCTCTTCCTCCTTCTATGCCCTGTACCTTTGCTGTTTGATTTATGGTGAAGTAGTCACTAGAAGTGGAAATAAAAGTTGAATTACAAGAATCCAATAAAATTAAACCAAAAACCAAACCTGTTGCTGTTGAGTCGACTCCAACTCATGGCAACCACGTGTATGTCAGAGAAGAACTGTGCTCCATAGGGTTTTCAATGGCTATGATCTTTTGGAAACAGATCATGAGGCCTTTCCTTTGAGGTGCCTCCGGGTGGGTTCAAACCACCAACCTTTCAGTTAGTAGTTGACGGCTTAGTCGTTTGCACCACCCAGAGACTCCTTAAGAATCCAATAACCCCAGACTAATCATGAGAAGGAGCCCTGGGTGGTACAAATGGTTCACCCACTTGCTGCTAAACAAAAGGTTGGCAGTTTGAATCCACTCAGAGGTGCCTCAGAAGAAAGGCCTGGTGACCTACTTCCAAAAGGGCACAGCCATTGAAAACCCAATGGAGCACAGTTCTATTCTGACATACATGGGGTCAACATGAGTCGGAATAACTCAATAGCAACTGGTTTTTCAATCATGAGAAAAATATCAAACAAATTGCAATAGAGGGTATTATGGATTGAACTGTGTCCCCCCAAAATGTATGTCAACTTGGCTAGGCCATGATTCCCAGTATTGTGTGGTTGTCCTCCATTTTGTGATCTGATGTAATTTTGCTATGTATTGTAAATCCTAACCTCTATGATGTTAATGAGGCTGGATTAGAGGCAGTTATGTTAATGAGGCAGGATTCAATCTACAGGATTAGGTTGCATTTTGAGTCAATCTCTTTTCAGATATGAAAGAGAGAAGCAAGCAGAGAGGAGAGGGACCTCATTACCACCAAGCAAGAAGAGCCAGAGGTGGAGCACGTCCTTTGGACCCAGGGTCCCTACACTGAGAAACTCCTAGACCAGGGGAAGATTGATGACAACAACCTTCTCCCAGAGCCGACAGAGAAAGAAAGCCTTCCCCTGAAGCTGGCACCGTGAATTTGGACTTCCTAGCCTCCTAAACTGTGAGAGAATAAATTTGTTTATTAAAGCCATCCACTTGTGGTATTTCTGTTATAGCAGCACTAGATAACAAAGACAGAGAGCATTCTATAATACACCTGATCGGGACTCCTCAAACTGTCAAGATGATCACAAACAAGGAAAATCTGAGAAACCGTCAGAGCCTAAAGGAGTTTAAGGAGACACGATGACTAAATATAACATGGGATTCTGGATGGGATCCTGGGACAGAAAAAGGACATTCAGTAAAAACTATAGAATCTAAATAAACTATGGACTTTAGTTAATATAGTTTCATCAGTTAATTAATTGCAACAAACATACCACACTAATGCAAGATGGTAATAATAGGGTAAACTGCACAGGGAGTCTATATGATACTATCTGCTCAATTTTTCTATAAATATAAAACTGTTCTAAAAATAAAGTCTGTTAAAAAAGAAATACCAGGTCTTTCTTCCACAGCCCCACTAGATGAGTTTGAACCACCAACCTTTGGGTTAGTAGCCTAGTGTTTAACCGTTTGCACCACCTAGGGATTTCCTTGCTTCAATCAGATGGAACTTTATTTCTCACCCCTGGAACTGTCCAGCATTGAGGGCTGGGCCCCTCCCCAGAAGGCTTACCAGATATCATCGGTCACTTTGACTTTTAAAGTATTCAAAACACTGCAACCCTCAAAGTTAGAGTTTCACAGAAAACTCAGGTCTGCATCCTGTTCCCATTCATACAGCGCCCCAATTTTCCCATCCTAACCAGCTCCTTCTGGGTGAAAGCCACAGGCAACCCCTCACCAGCAGGCACCTGTCGTGTGAGTGACTGGAACCAAGGTCTGTCACTCAGCCTTGTAATTCCTGTAGCCTCCAGCACAAAGACTGTCAGGTGTTTGTCAAGGTTGGAGTGGTGACAATCAAGAACAGAAAGAAAAGGGGGGAAAAGAAAACAGGTGTAAAAACAGAGGGATCCAGAATATGGCAGAGGAAAGGGCAGGTGCATTTGCATCAGCTCACTGTTGCCCCCAGACTTGTTCTGAAATAGACACACACACACACAGGCATATGCACATGCACATACATGTGCACACACCCACAAACACGTACACACGTGTGCACACTGTACACAAATGCACATGCACTCATGTATACACATGTGTATGCATGCACATAGGCATCTGCATACATATGCACACATGGATGCACACATGCACATACACACCACATGCACACAAAATGCACACTTAACACATGCACACATGCATGCACACAATGATGCACGTGCATGCATGTGTACATGCATGCGTGTGTGCACATGTACATATACATACATGCACACTTGCGCACATTTACACATGTGCATGTATGCTCATGTACACCTACTTGCCATAGGAATCCCAAAAAATGCTGTCATCTGGGAAGACTCCCATTCCTGGAACTATTTTAACTCCAAAAGAACTGTATCTCTCTGTCTCCTTCTTTCTTTTAGTAACTGCCCATGAAAGTCAGTTGCGCAATGGGGCGACAGCCACATTTCCGGCCTCCCCTACAGTGAGATATGCCGTGGGACTAGGCTTAGTCAGACGGGGCGCAGCAGAATCAGTGCCGCAACTCCAGGTCACTTCCTGGCAGAGTCTGCTCGGGGCTCTTTCCCCATCCAGCTGCCTGGGAGCTGGGAAGGCCAAGGCAACACTGGGAGCCTCCGGGGGAGGGCCAAGCCCTTGCCACTGGACAGTTTTAGCAATGAGAAAAAAAGTTCCAACTGATTTAGGTAAGGAAGACCCTGGGTGGTGCAAATGGTGCATTAGGCTACTAACCCAAAGGTTGGCGGTTCAAACCCACCTAGTGGTGCTGCAGAAGAAAGGTGTGGCAATCTGCTTCTGTAAAGATTACAGCCAAGAGAACCTTATGGAGCAGTTCTACTCTGTCACATGGGGTCACTACGAGTTGGAGCTGACTGGGTGGCAATGGGTTTGCTTTTCAGTTTTTCTGATTGAAGCAGCTCTGCCCTGACCACAACAGGCGCCTTGACAGTGCAGCCTTAGGGAGGTATTCTGGTGTGGTCACTGTTCTGTGGGTCGGGGGAAGGGATGGTCACCCAAAGGCCAGGCCAGACCAGACCAGGTCAGGAGGCATTTGTCCTCCTCTCCTTTGCATCTCCGGAGCATCCCCACCACCACCTCCCCCACATTCTGCCGCATCTGGAGTAGATGAGGTGCCATGCCCCATCCAGCCCTCTTCCTTCTCAGGGAGCTGCCCTCCCCCTGGTGTGCAGTCCAGTGATGTCTACCCAGGCTATGGGGGGCCGTGGCCTGAGCAGAGCCTTCTGGGCTTCTCTTGAGCAGGGTCGTCCCTGACCTCCACAGAGCCCAGACGAACTCACCAGGTAGCCCTGCCCTGCCCTGGACCTGGCTTCAGGGCCCTTCAGGTCCTTCACCGCAGGAAGCCCCTCCAGAAAGCTGGCCAGTGTTAGTTTCCAAGGTTCACAACCAAGGAGCCCTGACAGATACGCGTCCTCAAGGCTGAGCCCAGTGCCCAGTCGAGGGTGCTGAGGACAGCCAGACCCTATTTGGAAGAGCAGGGCAGACAGGGAGCCATCAGGGAGGGGAGGGAACTGTACACAGAGCTGGAGACCGAGGTTCAAGTCCTGGTCTTGGGCCAGTGCCATCCCTTCTCCAGCCCTCAGTTTCTCCATCTGCAAAGTGAGGAGCTGGGAAGGTGACCTGTAGGTTAGATACCAATTTTTCATTCCAAAACTCATATAGGAGCAAGTGTTGTTCCATTAGAAGAACCAAAACAAACTAAAAGCAAAAATCCCACTCATTCCCTGAACCACCTCTGCCTCTAAAATAAAGGCTAATCCCCTCTCCTGGCACAGAAGGCCTTCCAGGAGTCACAGCGGTGACTCTCTACCCCGGAGGTAACCCCAGCACCTGCGCATCCTTTGCACCTCCATGCCTATGCCGCTGCCTTTCTCAAGCTTCTGCCACCCTCTGCCCTCCATTCCCAAGGTCCTTAGTGACACCCGGGGGACCCCAAGCTAGAGTCCCCACTACAAGCCAGGCATTATACCAGGAGCTTTCAAATATGGCACAAAAACAAACTTACCTAAAATTCTACAAGGAGGATGCTCCAGTGTACAGAGGAATCTAAGACTCAAAGGAATGACACTCCCAGCTCAGATTTCCCAGTGGGTTGGGAGCAGGCAGAGGAACACAGCCCTGCAACCTCCCCACCCCCGCCCCTGGGAGAACCAGTGTGGCCTCCCTGAGCCACAGGGTTTTCCCTGTAAAATGAGGATAATAACAGCATTTACAGAGGGCGTGCAGGTTAAACGAGATGCCATGTGTACAGCACTCAGCCTAGTGCCAAAAAAAGCAGCTTGCCACTGTCATTACCGTGATCGTGAAATGAAAGGTGTACCCAAGAGTTAACAACATTAAGGTTTTAAGTGAGTTTTGCTTTTTATTAGTATTTTCTGCATTTTTTTTTTTTAATTTTTACAAATGGCATATTCCAAAACAGACTATTTGTTTGGAGAGGAGCAGGGAAAAGGGAGGACAGGGAGAGGAAGATAAGGGAGAAAAATAGGATAAACAAGATGCTGACCAGAGTGCCTCACACAGCAGCGTGGAGCCGGCCTTCCTGTGCGATTGGGTAGGGCCAGCGTGGCTCCCACCCATGGGGTCTGGCCTGTCTGGCTTGGGAGAGTTAGAAATGTCCTGCACATGGGCCCTTGTAGCCAGCATCCCTTCCCAACAATCCCCAACAAGGCCAGCACCAGGGAGGGCTCCCAGGAAATGGATTGGCCTCCCCACCCTGGCCAGGACAGAGGGGCCAGCGGGTCAGGCCCAGACCCTGGGACCACAGCGGGTCTGCCCATCTATCACACACGCCAACATCATCCTGCCAGATGCGCCGCTGACATTTCCCAGGTCTCTCGGCACGAAGACAATGTCGGGGAATGTCCCCAGTCACAAATTAACATGCACATAAATAACAGGGCACTCTCCACTAAAGAAGAAAAATGACTCCCGCTGCAGGAACACTTACCAAAATATCAAAAAGTGAAATTTTTCTTTCTGAGCTCCCATTTCTCACCAGCTGGACCACAGCAGACCGTGGCCTTGAGACATGAGGTGGGAGAGTGCTCACGGAATCAGGGCCAAGGGCCTCATTCAAGGTCCATCCTTGGGGCCCTGCACACACCACCCACTCTCCTGTTTCTCCTCAGATTCTGCCCTAGAACCTAGAGGGTCAAAGCACCACCATGCCCAGCCCATCCAGGCAGACCTATATGGCCTGGTCGGGGCTGGGGTACCAGGGGCATTTGTCTAGAAGCAGCAGCAGTGTGTGTGTGTCCGTGTGTGATGTGAGGTACTGAGAAAGACGATGAGGGGGCCAAATCCCCTCCAACTACCACTTGTCTGTCAGTTTGTCATACTGTGGTGGCTCACATGTTACTATGATGCTGGAAGCTATGCCACTGGTATTTCAAATACCAGCATGGTCACCCATGGTGGACAGGTTTCAGCGGAGCTTCCAGCCTAAGATAGATTAAGAAGAAAGGCTTGGTGATCTACTTCTAGAAATTAGCCAATGAAAACCTTATGGAGTGTTATGGATTGAATTGTGTCCCCCCAAAATGTGTGTCGACTTGACTAGGCCATTATCCTCCGTATTGTGTGATTGTCCACCATTTTGTCACCTGATGTGATTACCCTATGTGTTGTAAATCCTAATCTCTATGATGTTAATGAGACAGGACTCAATCTATAGGATTAGGTTGTACTTTGAGTCAATCTTTTTTGAGATATAAAAGAGACAAGCAAGGAGGCAGGAAAGGGACCTCATTACCACCAAGCAAGAAGAGCCAGGAGTAAAGCACATCCTTTGGACCTGGGGTCCCTGAATTGAGAAGCTCCTAGACCAAGGGAAGATTGATGACAAGGACCTTCCTCTAGAGCCAATGGAGAGAGAAAGCATTCGCCTGGAGCTGGTACCCTGAATTCGGATTTCTAGCCTCCTAAACTGTGAAAGAATAAACTTCTATTTGTTAAAGCCATCCACTTGTGGTATTTCTGTCAGAGCGGCACTAGATAACTAAGATATGGACCACAACAGAATGGTGTCCAATATAGTGCTGGAAAAATGAAGCCCTTAGGTTGGAAGACACTCAAAATACACAGCAGCTGCAACAATGGACTAGAGCATACCGGTGATCATGAAGATCATGAAGATGGTGCAGCACTAGTCAATATTTCATTCTGTTGTACATGGGGTCACCATGTGTCAAAGCCAACTCTATGGCAGCTAATAAATAATAATAGTAATAAACCCCCCAGACCCAATGTCACTGGTGGCAGAGACCTTGGGTCCAAGGCATTACCACCCACATGCAGCCATGGAGCCCCAAGTTCTGCAGACACTGCCATCCACACCATCCCTGACACCCCCAGGAAACTTGCCTTGGCCAGAAGACAAAGGCTGCAAATTCCTACTCCCGGATCTAAGGGACTGGCAGTCCCAGGACCATCCCTCCACCCTCCCTCCAGGCTCCCTGCTATGTTTGCCAGCTCAAACACTCTGAGAGGAAGCCACGCACACCTCCTCCAACTAGACCCAGCACCACTCATCCTCCAGGACAGGTTTGCCCCAACACCTCACAGAATCGGAGCTGGTCTGGCAAGGGCAGAAGGACAGAGCTGAGCAGCAGAGCACACCTCTTGATGGGCAGGGAGTGGGGGCCACCACCTTAGCAGGTCGATGCCCGAACCCCCTCTCCACTGGGGAAAGCAGGCAAGTAGAAAAGTTGCACCTCCGGTGAGCCCACCCTCACCCCCATACCCAGTCCCCAGGGCTGGTCTGTGGGACACCCATGGCTCTCTTCCTTGTGAAGCGGGCATTCCTAATCCCATGGCACAGAGCAGGGCATGAGGGTATCACTGAATGTGGCGCAGGTGACAGAGCAGGCTGTGTGACAGTGAGGACTATAGCAGGTTGAATAACCAAAAAAATCAAACCTGTTACCATTGAACTGATTCTGACTAATAGCAACCCTATAGGACAGAGAACTGCCATATAGGGTTTCCAAGGCTGTAATCTTTATGCAAGCAGACTGCCACATCTTTCTCCCATGGAGTGACTGGTGGGTTTAAACTGCTAATCTTCTAGTTAGCAGCTGAGTGCTTAACCACTGTGCCACCAGGGCTCCTTCCCAAGCTCCTTAGTGTCTCTCAAAGATATGTCCATGTCCTAACCTGTAGAACTTGTGAATATAATCTTATTTGGAAAAATAATGGTTGTGCAACCATTATTATCATCTATTCCCAAAACTTTGCCTGTTATAAATATTTCATGTAAGTGGGAATCACACAATGTTTGTCCTTCTGTATCTGACTTATTTCATTCAGTATAACGTTCTCAAGGCTCATCCATGTGGTAGCATGTATCAGGACTTCATTTTTCTTTAGGGCTAAAGGAAAAAGAATTCGTGCAGATGGAGTTAAGGGTCCCGAGAAGAGATCATCCTGGATCACCTTGGTGAGCCTAAAGCCAATGACCAGTGTCCTTATAAAAGACAGAAGAGGAGAAACACAGAGGCACAGAGGAGAAGGCACATGAAGACCAAGGCAGAGGTTAGACTTGTACAGCCATGAGCCCAGGAATGCCTGGAGCCACCAGAAGCTAGAAGAGGCAAGGAAGAACTCTCCCCTAGAGCCTTCTAGGGAGCATTGCCCTACTGACACCTTGATTTCAGACCTATGGCCTCTAGAACCATGAGACAATAAAATTCAGTTTTTGTCAAACACCCAGTTTGTGGTCATTTGTTACAGCAGTCCTAGGAGATAAATACAAGGACCCTGCCTTCCACCCCAACTAGGCCTTCCTTGGTGGCACCCTGGGGACAAACAGGACCCCACTCCAGAGATCATGTGTGGGCCCGGCTTCAGGCAGCACCTCACATTCTTGAGGAGAGGCTGGCTTTACCCCCAGAGGCCGGCGAGGGCTCCTGCCACATACTCGCAGCAACCAGAATTTTCTGGGTGATCCCGTGGCTGAGCCTATGTAGCTGCTGGCAAATAGATGCACCTCTAGGTGTCAGCACATCCTTCACAGGATGCAGTGCCCTTCCAGGGCCACACAGCCAGAGAGGATGCTCCATCCCAGGACCGGATGCAGGTCCTGCTCCTGCCCTCCATGTGGATGCTCCTCCAGGGGGCCCAGAGGGCCAGGGCTGGGACACCACTCTCAAGGGCTCACGAGGTCCAGTAGCCTGGATGATGGGCAGAGGCTGGTTTGGTAGGCAGAGTAGCTGTCAGGTAGCTGCAGGTGGCCAGCCACCACCTGGAGGCCTTGCCCTCAACCAGGAATCCCCTTAACGTACACCTTGTCCGGGTGGGGCCGGCTGGGGAGCAAGGCCATGGCAAGAAGCATCTATGCTGGACCGTGCCCACAGCAGTGTAGGTAAGACATGCTAGGATCACAGAGGTGGGCATACAGTGCCCATTGGGTGTGCCCCTCAGAGGTGGGGTGGGGTCAAGGCTTAGAAAGCTGCCTGGAAGCACACGCAGATGCAGACCACCCAGGTCAGGTCCTCCCCTCCACTGTGCGGCACAGAGCCAGCCAGTCCTCCTCCTCAGCTTCAGTTTCCCCAGGGTGGAATGAGGTGCTGAGAGGGTGATGGTAGGACTCAGTGAATGTTTTACCCTTACCCACGTGCCCCGGGTTGTCTCAGGCTAGGATTCTAGTCCCCATTTCTCGCTATGGGTTGTTGGCCTCCCTGTGTCCCTGGGCCACAAGCCCCTCTCTGGGCATCTCGGGCCTCACAGGAAGAAAGCCTGGTGCCGGCCCAACATCAGTTTCCTTCAGTCCAGCCTCTCCTCCCACTGGCTCTCTGGGGCCCTTATGGAATCTGGGGCAGGCTGACTGCTGGCTGTTCTGCACCTGCTGCCCGTCTGCCACTCCCAGGCGGGCGGCCCTGCCAGGGCCCTGGGCTTCTCACTGCCCCTTCTAGTCCAGATTTCCCAAAACAAAAATCAGGCCATGCCATCTGACGAGGGATCTTCTTTGGTTTATTTATGGGAAGAGACAGGGCTACAAAGGCCAGGCTCTCTGGGCCGCGGCCAAGCTGCTCTGCAGGCCTTCAGATGTTACCCTGTCCTTGTGTCCTTGTGTCCTCGCCTGTCTGGAGCTGAACCAGGATGAGGGGCTGGGCTGTGGCACCAGCATCCCCCCTGGTGGCCTGGGGACCATGGCCTGGTTCAGACCCACGACAGCAGCTCACACAGCCCCTGGCCCCTCTGTAGGTCATCGAAGCCCTGAAGTTCCCCAGAGGGCTGGGCCTGGAGCAGGACAGACGGGAGACTGCAGTGACCAAAGGCACTGCATCTGGAACAGAGGCAGGCACTGGCGGACCCTCCATCATTGGACACTGCTTGGGACTTGGGGGAGGCAGAGGTGTGGGATCAGGTGCCTGGTGGGGTCTTGCTCCTCAAAGGGACTGGGGCTACCCAGTGTCACACAGGGAGACAGTGCAGAGTCCCAGGTATAAATGGTGACATCATGTAGGTGTCTAGTACACCTCCCCACACCCACAGACACTGCAGGCAGAGGAGGTCCTGGGTCACAGCCACACAGCCAAGCCTGGGCTCCCAGGGCCTTCACTGGCAGCTGGGGCAGGTACAGACCATGCCCATTGTCTTAGTTGTCTAGCACTGCTATAACAGAAATACCACAGTGGATGGCTTTAACAAACAGAAATTTATTCTCTTGGGAGGTGGGGCCAAGATGGAGGACTAGTCAGATGCTTCCAGTGGACCCTCTTACAACAAAGACCAGAAAAACCAAGAGAGTCAATTATATATGACAATCTAGGAGCCCCAAACATTTAAGGCAAAGTTGAGGAACCAGACTGAGTCACAGGGGGAGGGAGAGACGGTTTGGAAGCAGCGAGGAGTTGCCAGACCTGACCTGGCAAGAGCCTGAGCCCTTCAGGCCTGATCAGCTTATGGGTCAGTGCTGAGGCAGGCAAGCAGTGGTGCTCGCGTGGCATGTCTTCTGCACTGGGAGAGACCCAGAGCCAGAGAGTCTACTTGCCCACCCAGAACCAGTGAGAAAAAGCCCTGAATCAGCAAAAGATAAGTGCTTGCATATGGCCTACCACATGAATCAAAAACACTCCCCTTAGGGAAAAACCTCTCTCCCATTTACCTCCCCACTCCCTGCTCTGCACTGGGTCCCGGACCAGCTTCAGCAATTGCCAAGTCCCCTGGGCCGGAAGTAGGATCCGTCACATGCCCTGAGTCATTCTCCCAGCCTTGGAGAGTGAACAAATTAACAAACAGGGGAAAAAATAAACTGCCAGCTCCCCTAAGCCAGGAACCCAGGGTAGGCACAGCTACTTTACTTAGGCATAGGCATAAGGGATCCACGGACTTTGAGTCCCTTTCCCCCTGCAGAGACTTGTGTGGGCCCATTTCAACAGCATAGGCCCTCATTACCACAGTACAACAGGGTATATACTGGAACCCTAACTTCAATTGTTTCAGCTATGAAGTAGTAGGTTCATGACATCTGACACTGCTCTGCCCATTAAACAGGGTCTTCACCTACCCACATCAAGGGCCTGAGGACTGGTGGCTCCACCCACGCCACCGAGCCACCTGTGATAGGGGCCCAGGAATAAGAGGTGCCTCCTAGTCCTTCCAGCCAACAGCACTGGGTGCTCATAGTCTGGCTGCAAAACCCACCCACCTATGCGCTCTAGGGAACAGGGACATGCCTTCCTCCTAGACACTCGGGGGCGGCCTTCAGCCCCCTACCTTGCTCAGAGTGTGTCCCCCTGCTGCAGCTAGATGCCTATGCCTACACCAATCACCCATGCCTGTCTAGGACTGTAGGTGAGAGCCTACACCACATACTTGGTGCTATCTACCTAGGCACCTAAGCTAAATCCATACAGGAGGAGTGTGCAGACTCCTGAGCTCACATACCTAGCAACAGATCTAACCAACTGGTGACAGGACATTAGAGCAGAATTGAGGCAATGGAAGTCAGAATTAGTGAGACTGAAGATAAAGCACTTGACACCAACTTATTTGAGGGAAAAAAAATGAAGAAAGCCTAAGAATTATGTGGGACTGTATCAAGAGGATTAACCTATGAGTGATTGGAGTACCAGAACGGGGGGGATAACAGAAAATACAGAGAGAATTGTGGAAGATTTGTTGGCAGAAAACTTCCTGGATATCGTGAAAGATGACAAGATATCTATCTAAGATGCTCATCGAACCCCACATAAGGCAGATCCCAAAAGAAAGTCACCAAGACATATTATAATCAAACTTGCCAAAACCAAAGATAAAGAGAGAATTTTAAGAGCGGCTAGGGATAAATGAAAAGTCACCTACAAAGGAAAGTCAATAAGAATAAGCTTGGACTACTCAGCAGAAACCATGCAGGCAAGAAGGCAATGGGATGACATATATAAAGCCTTGAAGGAAAAAAAACTGCCAGCCAATAATTATACAT
>NW_004444117.1:2300388-2392733 GCF_000243295.1 Trichechus manatus latirostris
AAAAAAATCAAACACATGGAAACTGAACAACACATTGATCAAAAACTACTGGGTTATAGAAGAAATTAAGGATGGAATAAAGAAATTCATAGAATCAAATGAGAATGAAAACACATCCTACCAGAACCTTTGGGACACAGCAAAAGCAGTGCTCAAAGGCCAGTTTATAGCAATAAATGCATACATCCAAAAAGGAGAAAGGGCCAAAATCAAACAACTGGAACAAGCAGAGAGTGGCAAAAGAAGCCCTCAGGCGCCAGAAGAAAGGAAGTAATAAGAATTAGAGCAGAATTAAATGAGATAGAAGATAGAAAAAAAAATTGAAAGAGTTAACAAGACCAAAAGCTGGTTCTTTGAAAAGGTCAACAAAATCGATAAACCACTGGCCAAACCGACACAAGAAAAACAGGAGTGGAATCAAATAACACGTATAAGAAATGAGATGGGTGATATTACAACACATCACGAAATAGAGGATAATCAGATCACAAAATAGAGGACAACTACACAGTATTGGGAATTATAGCTTAGACAAGTTGACACATATTTTTGGGGGGACACAATTCAATCCATGACACCCACCCAGGCCATCCCCTAGAGCAGGCGATGGCTCAGCCAGCTTCATCCTTGCACTGCCTCCCACATCCAATGTTTCTTCCACAGAGAGGGCTCCTTACCACCCTACATAAAATCGCACTCCAAGCATTGTCGAAATGACAGAGGCTTCAACTCGAAGATACTCTCAACGGCCAAATCTGGGACCATTTGAGCCAAAACATGAATAATGATAGTACTAGATTTTAACTCCCAGAATAAAATATCCATGAGTCTGTGCTGGCATAAATGGGTACTGAGTAATAAGTAAATGAGGGAGAATCCCAACTAATAAATGTGACATAATGATGGAAGTAGAAAATCTCCACCAGGCAGACCCCATAGTAAGAATGTTTGCAAAGAAGAATCATTGGCAGAAGCTAAAATTAGTGGGCGAAAGCACAATGGGAAAGAGAATGTTAGCATAATCTCAGAGTATCTCCCTGTGAGATAGTTATTAGTTACAAAAGGAAAAATATTAACTTTTCAGGGGAAAATTCCAGCAGACAACACCTTAACCAGATGACCAAGAGTTTTAGTTATCTAGTGCTGCTATAACAGAAATACCACAAGTGGATGGCTTTAACAAACAGAAATTTACTCTCTCACAGTCTAGGAGGCTAGAAGTCTGAATTCAGTGTTCCAGCTCCAGGGGAAAGCTTTCTCTCTCTGTTGGCTCTGGGCAAAGGTTCTTGTCATCAATCTTCCCCTGCTCTGGGAGCTTCTCAGCACAGGGACCTCAGGTCCAAAGGACACCTATTCTCCTGGCTCTTGTTTCTTGGTGGTATGAGGTTCCCCTGTCTTTCTGCTTACCTCTCTCTTTTATATCTCAAAAGAGATTGATTCAAGACACAACCTAATCTTTTAGATTGAGTCTTGCCTTATTAACATAACAGCCGCTAATCCCACCTCATTAACATCATAGAAGTAGGATTTACAACACATACGAAAATCATAGCAGATGACAAAATGGTGGACAATCACACAATACTGGGAATCATGGCCTAGCCAAGTTGACAGATATTTTTGGGGGACACAATTCAATCTACGACACCAAGGTTATTCTCGTCTGTTATAAAACAATTCAGGATCACATACTCCCTGATATCCTACACTGAGATGCACTGCTTCTGCCGTGTTATGGACAAAAATGTATAATCCTAGTCTAGTTATGAGAAGACCTCAGACAAACCTAAACCAAGGCACGTTCTACAAAATAACTGGCCAGCCCTCCTAGGTATCAAGGTCATGAAAAACAGACTGAGGAACTGCCTCGGATTGGAGGAGGCTAATGAGACAAGACAACTAAATGTCATGCGGTGTCTGGGATGGGATCCTGAACTAGAAAAGGAATATTAATGGGAAAGCTGGCAAAATTCAAACCAAGTCTGGAGATTCACTAATAGAATTTTAATGTATTGTGACATTGTATCTTACCATCTGCCTGTCAGTTTGTCATACTGTGGTGGCTTAGGTGTTGCTATGATGCTGTTAGCTATGCCACCAGTATTTCAAATACCAGCAGGGTTACCCATGGTGGACAGGTATCAGTGGTGCTTCCAGACTAAGATGGACTAGGGAGAAAGGCCTACTGGTCTACTTCCAAAGATTAGCCAATGAAAACCCTATGGATCACGACAGACTATTGTCTGATATAGTGCCGGAAGATGAGTCCCATAGTTTGGAGGGCACCCAAAATACACAGTGGCTCCAACAATGAACTCAAGCACACCAACGATCATGAAGATGGCACAGGACTGGCAACAGTTTGTTCTGTTGTACATGGGGTGGCCATGAGTCAGAGCCTACTCCATGGCAGCTAACAACAACAAGGTGTATCAATGTTAATTTCCTGGTCTTAATTCTTGTTCTATGGTTGTGTCAGATGTTAACATTAGGGGAAGCTGGGTGAAGGGTATGTGGGAAATCTCTATGCTGTTTTTGCAACTTTGCTGAAAGTCTAAAATTATTTCAAAATAAAAAGTTTAAAAATGTAAAAATAAAATTGCACTCTAGGCCCCTCTCAACCCCCTCTGGCCAGCTTCATTCCTTAGCATTCACTCATTTTCACCTGACCAACTGCACGTTGGTTTGTTTTGTGGGGTTGGACACCTCTTCTTGGATTGGAGGCACTGGGCTTCCCTACACATCTTACAAATTCCAGGAGACGGAGCAGCAAGTGCAAAGGTCTTGGGGCAGAAGCCTGCCTAGCATGTTCTACAACAGTAAGAACAGTGTGACCAAAGCAGGGCAGACGGTCCCATGCCTGACCATGCCCATGTGGGCACTGAACTCTACCCTGCATCTGGGACCCATCAGATGTCCTGAGTTGCTCTAGGACTTGCACCTACAAGGTTGTCCCAGGGTCCCAGGCTTGACAGTGTCTTAGTTACCTAGTGCTGCAATAACAGAAATACCACAAGTGGGCGACTTCAAAGAACAGAAATATACTTTTTCTTACAGTTCTGGAAGCTAAAAGTCCAAATCAGGGATTTCTTTTGTGAGCCTCTCTCCTAGTTTCTGGTGTCTGCCAACGCTCCTTGGTGTGCCTTGGCAGTCCTTGGCATCTGTCTTCTCTCTGTGTCTATTCTGTTCTTTTTATATCTCAGAAGTGATTAGGTTTAGGACCCACCCTACTCTGGTAAAGGAGCCCTGGTGGTGCAGTGGTTAAGCACTCAGTTGCTAACTGAAATGTCGGCAGTTGAAACCCACCCAGCAGCTCCGCAGGACAAAAGGTGTGGCAATCTGCTTCCATAAAGATTAAAACCAAACCAAACTCATTGCCGTCAAGTCAATTCCAACTCATAGTGACCCTGTAGGACAGAGTAGAACCGTCTCATAGGGTTTCCAAGGAGTGATTGGTAGATTTGAACTGCTGACCTTTCAGTTAGTAGCTGAGCTCTTAGCCTAGAATACTCTATGGGACCTGTCCTTTCCTCTCCTCCTTCCCTCTTCTCCTCTCCTCCTCCTCCCCTCTTCTCTCCTCCTCCTCTCCTCCCTTGGCCCTGGCCCACCTGTGTTCTACTGTCACATGGGGTCACTATGAGTAGAAAATCAACTTGACGGCACCTAATAACAACTACTCTGGTATGGCCTCCTTAGCATAACAAAAGAAAACCCCTATTTCCAAACAGCATCATACTTACAGATATAGGTATTAGGATTTCAACACATATTTTGGGGGACTCAATTCCACAACAACAACCAAATCACTCCCACAGGCCAGAGCAGTATTTCCTTTGTGGAACTGCATGAGACTGAGCCCCCCAGAACATGCTGACACGCGGACTTGGGGACGCTCACTCCCATCAGATACAGAATGAGTTCAGGACTCTGGGCTACTGATAACTATGCCAAGCCTCGAGTTTGAGCCGCACAGGTAGGTTGCACCTTGGCCCTGGCCCGCCTGTGTTCCAACCACGCTGCTTCCAGTCTACAGCATGCAGGGTGGGGGTCACACATCCTCCCAGGCTCTGTGCCATGTGCAGGCAGTCCTGCAGGGCTGGCCTCACCATCCCCTCTGAGGACTTTCGAAATGGTTGTTCCACAATGCCGATGGGACCTTTGCTTCCATGTTCTCTCTTGCTTCCAATTGTGCTCTCCCAGGTAGGTCTTAGCTGTGCCTGGTCCTGGCAAAAATGGGATCACTCTGCTCACTCTGCCCCGGCCCCTCGCCTATCCTCCCTGCTTGTGGCACGTGTGAGAGGCAAGACTGCACTCCTCATTAAAGAGATCCCATTCCAGGGCCCCAGCACTGGCATCCCCACTGGGTGGCCTGGGGTCCACAGACTGGCTCTGAGCTACAACAGCAGCCCACTCGGGCCTTGGGCCCCTCTGTGATTACAGCCTGAGTACTTCAACATGGTTGGAATATGTGCTGTTCTACACTTATGCTGAAGGAGCTCTGGTGGTGCAATTGTTAAGCACTTGACTGCTAACCAAAAAGGTCGGTGGATCAAACCCACCAGTGGCTCTGTGGGAGAAAAGACCTGTCAATCTGCTCCCATATAGATTACAGCCTAGAAAACCCTATGGGGCCATGCTACTCTGTCCCGTAGGGTCGCTATGAGTCAGAATCGACTAGATGGCACACAACAATGCTCATGCTAGAATATTCCAAACAGTAAGTTTAGCATGACTGGTAGACAAATGATGGTTCACACTTTCCTGAGTATCTGGGTAAGGCCTGCGTTTGTGGTCATCACCAATGAAGCACAGTAACGACCTCCAGGAGAGCTGTGGAAGCCAGAGTCACAAGAAATGCTGTAACTAGCATTAAATATGCGGCAGAGGGACCTTCAAAGGCAAGAAGATCTACAGTATTTCTATACAAGCAGGTTCCAAAGAGCCTTGGCACTGTGAGTAATAACAGCATTGCTATTTTTTTTCTCACTGTGGGAGATATAAATATGAAATTAGCCAGGAAC
Organism: Trichechus manatus latirostris; assembly: GCF_000243295.1. Lineage (NCBI taxonomy): Eukaryota > Metazoa > Chordata > Mammalia > Sirenia > Trichechidae > Trichechus > Trichechus manatus. Next base: position 2,305,410 of record NW_004444117.1, read on the forward strand.
AGCACATTTGACAACAAAGAACATGAAGAGATGGTTCCTGCACCTGAACTGGGGTGTGTGGGGGTTGTCTTCACGCTAAGAAGCTTCATGTGCACTAACTGGACAATAGACAAATATGGACACACCTCTCTTCACCCATTACTCTATATCCTTGTCAATAAATCATTATGTCCCACATGGGCCCGTAAATTTTGTAAAACATTTTTTAATCAAATTGTTCATGTAGGCAGGGGCTCCTATTAAATAAAAATACATTTGCCCAGGGCCCTGCACACCCTAGGGGCGACCGTGCCTCTGGCAGCAGTCAAGAAGGATTGTTAATAAGGAGCCCAGGGATGGTGAAGGAGGGCATCAGCTCACCCAGTGTGACACTTTCTCTCTGGAATGTGCATCTGAGTCAGAAGCACAAGGAGGCAGGCCAGCCCGAGCCCCCGGCCCCTAGCCCCACCCCAAGAGCACTGGTCCTGCTCAGGAAAATTCCTGTGGCTCTAGTTGGGGCCCTCCAAGGTATCCTGTCATAGGGCAAATTGTGTTCCCCCTCCCAAAAAAAAAGATAGGTTGGTGTCCTAACCCCTATACCTGTGAGCATGACCTTGTTTGGGGAAATAGGGTCTTTCTTTGAAGATACTATCAATTAAGTCATGCTGGAGTAGGGTAGGTCCTAATCCTATTTCTTTCTGAGTGGTATTTTATAAAAGGGAAGGACAGACCCACATGAAGACAGGGTCATACACGGGGGAAGACGCCATGTGAAGATATAGCCACAGGCCAAGGAGCACCTGGAGCTACCAGCAGTTGGAGGAGACAAGGAAGGATCTTCTCCTAGAGCAGACATGGCCTGTCAGTGCCCTAAATTTGGACTCCCAGCCTCCCGAACTGTGAGACAATAAATTTCTGGGCTTTAAAGTCACTCACTCTGTGGAATTTTGTTACATCTGTTGTTGTTAGCTGCCGTCGAGTCGGTCCCCAACTCATGGCAACCCCATGCACAATGGAACGTGACATTGCCCAGTCCTATGCCATCCTCATGATCAGTTGCTGATTGGACCGTTGTGATCCACAGGGTTATCACTGGCTGATTTCTGGATTTAGATCTCCAGGCCTTTCTTCCTAGCCCATCTTAGTCTGGAAACTCCACTGAAACCTGTTCAGCATCATAGCAACATGCGAGTCTACACAGACAGACACGTGGTGGCTGCGCATGAGGTGCATTGGCTGGGAATCAAACCCAGGTCTACTGCATGGAAGGTGAGAATTCTAACACTGAGCCTCCATTGCCCCCATTTTGTTATGGCAGCCCTAGGAAATTAAGATACACCCCGTTTCCCAGCCTTCATCCCCGGGCCCTTGTAGTACGTCTTTAATTCCCCTCTGCTTAAATGAGTGGCAACCACCATCAAAAGGTAAGCCCGACCTGCCCTTCCTGTTCTTCTGCTTTCCTAGAGGTACACCAGGTCAGCCAGTGGGTCTCACAGCCAGTGACATCCTCCTGCACTCCATGTGCCATGACCTCACTGTGGTGAAGGCCCTGGCTTCTCACTCGCAGCACTCAATGTACGTGCTAACCAGGAGCCTGCTCCCTCCTGTGCACTTGGCAGGCGAGGCTGGGGAGACAGTCTGGCCCCACATTCCTCTCCTTTCCCAAAATTAGGGGCACATTAGTGTGTTGCTTTGTCTGACAGACTCACACTTCCAAAGAAAGTGCTAATCTTCACCAAAGAGGCTGAGGCGAGATGCCCCCCTCTAAGTAAGTTAGATTAAGTAGCTGATTCACACATGTGGAGCCACTTATTCTTGCAAGCTTTGTTTACAGACCAGAAATTACACTTGAATCAAAAACTGACATCTCCATGTCAGTAGTGTTTTGCCTTTTAACAACCGTGACTCAGGGCCAGGACTCAGATGTTCACAGAACATCAGCTTCCCTTCACTGTGGACCCAAGTGTCCATGGCCAATGGCCTGACAGATCACCGCACAGAACACACCTTCCATAGCGTGGGCATCCCAACAGCCTGATAGATCATAGCCCAGGACAGGTACGGAACTTTGCCTTCCAGGGTGGTCTTTTTTTTTTTTTCTTTTGTTTTTCTAAGACATTGGTGCCTTCCATGCATTTGGTGTAATACCTGTGAACCAGCTGTGTGGTGTTTATGAAGGTGCATGGCCTGCAGTCGGAGCTGAGAGCCCAGAAACATCCATCCAGCCAATTATTTCAATTAACGCCCTTTCCCTGGCAAAACAATCCAATTGCCAGGGAACGAGACGTGTACAGCAGAGCTAGAAGCTCAGTCTAGGCCCTGGCTGCTGCCCCTGCAGGCCTATATCTTCAGGGGTACCAGGGTCAGCCTGGCCCAGGGGTGGGTCTGACCCGCCAGCGTGGCCTCCGGCACACAGCTCGTGGCGCTTTTGGGCATGGTGACACTCAGAGCCTCCACCCTCAGAACCGCAGGCTCTGGCAAGTGCAAAGGTGGCCCCAAGCCCTGGCCCCAGTCCTAGAGTCATAGCCCCAGTCCCCACCCAGAGCATCTCTTCTACACCAAGTTCTGAGAACCACAGGGAGTCTAAAGAAGGAACCAGAAAGCATCTATGTGCAGACATCACACCTGGGCTCTCCGACGCTTTCCACTTGCCCATCACTGTTTCATCCTGGGGTGAGTGAGTGGGGCCTGGCTGCAAAGTCTGGAAGTGTACTCGCTGGCTATCCAGCTCACCGGTTCTGCTCTAAAACCAGACCTTGAGCACCCTAACAGAAGTTGCTACGTTTGCTTGTCATCTCAGGATGTGACGGCATCTAGCTCAAAGCCTGGCCTGCACAAGTGCCAGTGGGTTCCGGATCTGAAAGGGAATCTTGCTTTGAAAAGACAGGGAAGAAAGTAGTGTCTGGGTTCCCTAGGGATGCCATCACAGGAATACAAGTGGGTGGCTTTAAAGAACAGAAATTTACTTTCTCCCAGTTCTGGAGGTGGGAAGTCCAAATCAGGGTCTCAGCCACGTTGATTCTTTCTGTGGGCCTCTCCTTGTTTCTGGTGTCTGCCAAGTGATTCTTGGCGCTCCTTTGCTTGTAGTTGGGTCCTCACGTGGCATCTGTCTCCCCCTGTGTGTGTCTGTGTCTATTCTGCTCTTTCTATAAGACATTGTTGAGAAAGGATTTGGTTTAGGACCCACTCTACTCCAGTAAGGAGTCCCTGGGTGGCGCAAACGATCAAGCACTCAGCTACTAACCAAAACTTGGTGGTTACTTGGAAGAAAGGCCTGGCAATCTGTTTCCAAAAGGCCACAGCCTTGAAAATCCTAAGGAGATGCTCTACACAGCACACATGGGGTTGCCATGAGTTGGAGTCCACTAGACAGCAACTGATTGGTTTTCTACTCCGGTATGACCTCATTAATGTAACAAAAGAAAACTCCTATCTCCAAACAGGGTCATATTTACAAGTACAGGGGTTAGGATTTCAACACAGTTTCTTTTTGGGGGGGGGGCAGTAGGGGAGACATCATTCAATTAATAACAAGTAGTTACCTGCCTCTTATCTTTCCCGGCTGACAGTCTGTGCTCTTCATACCCCCCTGCCACCACATCCATCTCCCTTCCTGCCCCAGGAGACTGGCCCGACAGACTGCTCTTCCTGGCTATCTAGCTGCCAGTTGGGTCCAGCCAAAGGAAGTCACCAGCAGGATGTTGGAGGGTAGGGATGAGAGAGAGAGGACATTCTTCCTCTCTTGCCCCTGCAGGCCCAGGGGAGTCACAGCTCCCATCATTTCTAGCCCCTGAGTACCTCGCACCCCTTGTGGGTCCCCTTGTCCTGCCTGGGGTGCAAAGTTGTGCCTTCACACAGCTCCCTGAAGCTGGAGCATCTGGGGGGAAGCCGTGTCCTCCAGGCCTCTGGCTGATATGCAGTGCCAGTCATGGCCCTGCCAAGTGGCCTGGGGTGCTGGCCCCCTTTCACGGATTTAGGAAAGGACTTCCACACTCCAGCCCAGTCTCTGCCCAGAAGCACACAGGGCTAGCCTGCTCCCTTCAACCACGACAGACTCAGGGCAAAACAGAACCTAAGACATTCTGAGCAAGATGCATCTAGGAACCAGCAACTGGTGGGTGAGCACACGGATCACCCCCCACCCCTACTGCAGTGGCCCTGGACATGGAAAAATATTTAGGGAGCGATGGTTGGACACTCCCGAAGGAATTAAGGAATGGCCCATTCAAAGCAATTCTCTACACTCACGCCCTAAACATCCCCTCCAATTTGCCGCAAGATCAACACGCAATGGGTCAGTTCTGGGAACAGGGGAGGGCAGGGAGCATGTACTGGAACCTTGGGAGGATTCTGCCTATGAAGAGGGAAGGATCGCCAACCCAGGACTCCCCATCCCTGAGGGAAAGCTCTTCTGGGCTGGGATCCAGGGCACTAAGCGTCCCGCTGTGGCCCTCACAGCTCCAGTCCACAAGCCCAGAGGGCTCCTGGAGCTCCATGCCCCGCAGGGAAGGTTGCCATCTTGGCTCTGCCTGGGATGCCACAACCCACCACAAAGACATTCAAGCCAGCTGGGAAAGGAATGAAAATGCAGAACTGGGAAGGCTCTGGCCAAAAGCAACAGCAGCAAACAAATGCCGAGACCAATCAAATCTAAACCATGGTGACTACAGTCGTGAAACTTAATGCAGAAATCAAAGAGGACTCTTGAAAGGGAAAATATATATTTTTTTAAAAATAGTAGTAATATGAGTATAAGAAGCCCAAATCCCACCCACAATAAAACCTGTTCAGTTTGTATGTGGCTGGGAGTGACGGGTGGACGAGAGGGGAGGGAAATGCCACACATCTCACGAGTGGAAGGAGTTGACAAATATGGCTTGATTTCTGATGGTGATTCATAGAGTAACTGAAGCTCAAGAGGCTTTAAAAACACTGAAAGGTGGATAAACAAAATATGATATATCCACACAATGGAATATTATGCAGCCATAAAGAGAAATGAAGCGCTGATACATGCTATGACTTGGATGAACCTTGAAAACATGCTGGTGAAATAAGTCAGACACAAAAGGACAAATGTTGTATGATCCCACTTACATGAAATACCTGAAATAGGCAAATGCATAGAGACTCAAGTTTATTAGTGGTTACCAGGCGCTGGAGGGTGGGGAAATGGTGAGTTATTACTGAAGGGGTACTGAGTTTCTGTTTGGGGTGATGGAAAACTTTTGGAAACAGATAGTGGTGATGGTTACACAACATGGTGGGTGTAACTAATGTCACTGAATTGTACCCTTAAAAATGGTTAAGATGACAAATTTTATGTTATATAAATTTACCATAATAAAATTTAAAATTAAAAAAAAACAAACCTGAAAGGTTAGTAGGAGAAAAATAGGATGTATATCTTCTAAGTTAATGGAGAAGGGAAAATGTAGAAGACATTGTCTAGATAGCAAAGGACAAGAAAAAAAAATTTAAATCATGAATTCAGGAAATCTTTGCTAAGATCCGAAGGAAGAGAAAACGCAGGGCAAGGAAGAAGAGCAGGCCAAGGCCGGGCGGGACAGCCCTGGGTGGCACTCGAGCAGGAAGTCAAGTCAGAGACTAGGAGTCTAGGGCAAGGCAGAAGGAGGAGGCAGGAGGCCGTGGGCCCCAGAGAGGGCTGTTGGCTGTATTCCCAGAGCACACGAGCCCCCAGAGGTCTTTCAGGGGGAGGGGTATCATATGATTGCACCTGGGAAGCAGCCAGCTTCAAGATTCCAGGGGAAGATATTCCCTTGCCTCTTCCTAGCTTCTGGTGGTCCCAGGCTTTCCTTGGCTTGTAGATGCATCACCACAGTCTCTGCCTCCATCATCACTTGGGCGTCTTCCCTCTCTGTCTCTGTGCCCCTTTTCCTCTTTTTAGTGGTTAGGTCCTTGGGTGACTTCACTACTAAAGGTTGGTAGTTCAAACTTACCCAACAGGACCATGGAAGAAAAGCCCTGATGATCTGCTTCTATAAAGACTACAGCCAAGAAAATCCTGTGGGGCAGTTCTACTCTGTAACACGTGGGGTTGCCATGAGTTGGAATCGACTTGACGCCAATAGGTTTGTTTGTGTCTTAGGCTGGGTTTTCTAGAGAAGCAATATTAGTAAAGCATATAAATACATATAGAGAGGAGATTTATATCAAGGAAATGTCTCACACAGTTGTAGAGGCTGGAACATCCCCAGTCCCTGGGTCGGGATGGAGGTTTCTCCTGATTCATGTAGCCACAGGGGCTGGTAAACCCAAGATCAGCAGGTAAGACAGCAAGATTCTTGCTCACAGTCTGCGAAGACCAACAGATCTCAAGACCGGCAGGTAAGGCAGCAGGTAAGCTGCTAGCTCAAGTCCCAAGAACTGGAGGTCAGAGGAACAGGAGTCAGCTGCAGGATCCAGAGCAAGCAAAAGCCCACAAGCTTTGCCAGAAAGTCCACTTATGTTCAATGCAGGCCACACCCCCAAAGAAACTCCCTTTCAACTGATTGGCTACTCACAGCAGATCCCATCATGGAAGTGATCGCATTATGTCTTATCTTATCATGGAAGTGATTACATCATTATACAACTGCCAAACTACATCACAACTGCCAAACCACCGAGAATCTTGGCCCAGCCAAGTTGACACACAACCTTAACCATTACAGTTTGCTTTCAATCATGTTGCATTAGGACCCACTCTACTCCAGTATGACCTCATATTAACTTACTTGATAACATCTTCAAAGACCCTATTTCCAAACAAGGTCATATTCACAGGTGCTGGGGGTCACGACTTCAACATATCTTTTGGGGGGACACAATTCAATCCATAACAGTTAGACAAAGATTTACCATCAGAAAAATTCAAAGAAAGCAGGAGTGTTTCTCATATCATAGGAATACCGTTCAAAGCAAGAACCCCTAAATGGCTCAAAGAGACCCCTGTTTTATTGACAACTCATGGTGAAAATACACAGTCACAACATTTTACAAGCCAAGTAACATGGCACCCACCACTGTTAGAAATAAATGGAGAAAGTGACCAAAAAGCTATGGTCGAGGAAAACAGGTCCCTCTCAGCTTGTGATCAATCTCCTGGACCAAAGCAGGGGGCATAGATTGTTTTGATAACAAAATGAGTAGGGTTGATTTCCGAATGGACATGACAATTTACAATTGAAAGCAAATGGATATTCTTTATAAGCACCAAAATTGGTCCCAGCCTCTCCCACCTCCCCAGCCTGACTCACCTCGGTCCTCATCCTGAGGGCATCCTGCACCCTTACCCTCCCACCCCATCTGCCCAGCAAAGCTGCAACCTAATGCTGCCTGGCTCTGCTTTCTCTGTGCCAAGAACCAAAAGGCCAAGGGGTGTGTGTGTGCAGGGGGCGTGTCCCTCCTTGGCCCTGGCCCATGCCTGCCAAGCCTTCCTCTGGATCTCGTCCTCCTCACCTTTACTGTCTCCTAAGATCCTCCATCCAGACCCACCCCCTCACTCTCAGTGGGTAGCACTGGCTCCTGTGGCATTGGGAGAGTGGACACTATGAGACACAATGCCTAAACTGCCCACCCCAAACTGATAAAGTCACCGGTAGCATGACCCCTCACTCCCTTTTCTGCAATCTCCTCCTTGCCAAACCAATGCATCACCACCCACCCACTCCCCACTCAAAAATCTTAACACATCTTTTGTCCCTTCCCTCTGCTATATCATCAGCCACCTCCTTTCCAGTGGTCCTTTCTCTCTGCTCATCAACATGCCTGGGTCTCTCCAGTTCTAAAGAAGACCCGGCTTCTCCCTACAGTTGCCTCCAAAAATGCTCCTCCCCTTCACATCCACACTTCTCATCAGGCTGGTCTACACTATTCTCCTGAGCTATATGTCTCCACTCCTGCCCACCTTGTACCCCTGGCCTCACCCCACCTCCCCAAGGCCCCCAGACACCTCCACACCCTCCTCTTTCAGCCTCTATCTGGGCCCCCTGGTTTCCATGGTACCAGAGACTACCTGGTTCCCTCACACTGCCTATTCCCTGTAACATAGAATATGCATTTCCTTCAAAAGTCCACCTAACATTTACAAAAGTGGAGCAAACACCCAGATACAAAGGCAACTTCAGTAATTCCCCAAGGCTCAGAGCACCCATGTTGTCCCCTGTGCTACAACTCAGCAGCTGGCCTGCAGAGCATCCCTGAGGAGTCTCCATGGAGACTGTACTCTTCCCAATCCTTCAGAGTTTGGCAGCTTTGGAAGGTGGCCAGAGCCCTGCAGAGCCGGGACGCTGGATGGGAGATGATGGATGTCCAGAATATACACCCTGACAGGAGGCATGCATACTGGTTCTACAGAACTGAGATAGAACCTGGAGACTCCCAGAAATGTTTGAGGGGGCAGAGGTGGTGGTAGGGGAAACAGGCCTTCGCAGGAAACTGAAATCTATGCAGGTTAGCAGTGAGGTGACACTGAAATGGTAAAATTTGGATATAAATGCTAATGAGACCTTATTTCATCCCAACGGTACTAAAGTCTGAGAATCCTTGGATTATACTAGAAATTATCACCAAAAGTTAACAATCTAAAACCTAATTATTTGGAATTTTTTAAAATTTTCTCCTAAATAACTCAGGTGAAATCTGAAATCAAAATCACAAATACTTAAAAAATTATGACGATGAGAATTCAGCATATCAAAACTTTTGGGTGAGACCAAAGCTGCCATTGGAAGTAAATTCATAGCCTTAAATGCTTCAGAATGAAATAAATGAAGTAAACATTCAGCTCAAAAAAGCAGAACAAGATCAAAAATGAACCTTAAGGAAATAAAGTAATAAAAATAGCTTGCATGATATGATCCCCTTATATATATATAATAAGAGGAAAAAGCGATGGCTGTATCAGTTCCCTATTGCTGTTGTAACAAACTACCATAAATTTAGTGGCATAAAACAAATGTATTATAGTTCTGGAGGTCAGAACTTCAAAATAGGCCTCACTGGGCTAAAGTCAAGACGTTGTCAGGTCAATCAGTTTCCTTGTCCTTTCTAGCTTCTAGAGGCTGCCTGCATTCCTTGGCTTTTGATCCCTTTCTTCATCTTCAAAGCCAGCAGTGTAGCATCTTCATATCTCTTTATGACTCTGACTTCGTTTTCTGCCTCCCTCTTCCACATACTAGGACCCTTGTGATTACACTGGACCTACCTGGATAATTAACCAATGAAAACCCTGTGGATCACAACAGTCCAGTTCGCAACCAATCATGGGGATGACGCAGGACTGGGCAGCTTTTTGTTCCATTATGCATGGTTCACCATGAGTAGGTGATCAACTCAACAGCAGCTAACAACAACAACCCAGATAAACCAGGATAATCTCACTATTTTAAGGTCATCTTGTTAGCAGTCTTAATTCCCATCTACAACTTTAATTTCCCCTTACCATATAACATAGCATATTCACAGGTTCTGAGGATTAGGATATGCACATCTTGGGAAGGGGGGCGGTGGACTTTATTCTGCCTACCACAGTGGCTATCTCAAAATAGTGGGATTTCATGTTTTTTGTTTTCTTCCTGTGGGGTAAAGAATTTAACTTTACCCAAAGAATTTGGTCTTCATTCTTGGTTTCTGAGAGATAACTTCTCCCTTGTGACTGAAGTGTCTTTGATGAGGCCTCCAGACCATACCTAAGGATTTATGCTAATGAAGTGCCTCTTGGGTGGGGACTAGTCAGCCCAGAAAGGCCCATCAAGTGATATCAGTCCAATCTCAGGAAAAGGAGCTGACTCAATCAATCATGCCTACATAATGAGACCCCCAATAAACGCTCTGGACACAGAAGCTCCATGGACTCCCTACTTGCCAAAACATACCTGTTCTTGGAAAGATGGTGCATCCTTTCTGGGACATAGAAGCTTAGTGCTAAGGACCTTCCCAGGCCTCAAGCTCTGTGTCTAGTCTTCATACTAGACCTGATTTGTATCCTTTTATAATAAAACTGAAATCAAAAAAGAGCACTTTCCTGAGTTCCATGAGTCATTCTAGCGAATTATCAAACCCAGGGGAGTAGTGAGAGCCAGGTCAGAAGTGACGGTGTCATGGGGACTTCCAAGTTTGAGTCTGAGATCTTGGGCAGACTTAGCAGTGTGGAGGACTATGCCCTTTAACCTGTGAGGTGGTGGTCAAGGTCAGAGGAAGAAGGGCTGATTGCAGCTGGTGTCAGAACTGAAGTGGAATAGATGTGAACAGAACTGATAAAGAATTGAGTTGAACTGATCTTTACAGTTTGGTATCAGAGAAGTGGGATTTGATTTTCCCTACACTTCCTTATACTTTTCTACACTGTTTGATTTTTTTTCTTTGTTTACAATAAGCATACATTTTATATTCAAAAAAAATTTAAGTGTAAATATAACAGATAAAAAGAAACCATAATATCCTGTTATAGCACCTACCTATGTTGCCTTTGCAACAGCACTCTTTTTGCTTGGTTTTTTGTCTTCTTCCCCCTGACGATGAGCTGCCTGAGGACAGGACAGAGCCTTTCATTTCTGCGTCCTTAGCACCAAGACCAGGGGTTTTAATTTAGCACAGCAGGCAATAGCAAACGTTTCCCAAGCATAGTCTCTCCAACCAAGGATAAACCCCTTTATAAAGGAGGCCCGGTTCTGGTGGAATGATGTGCACACTCAGAAATGCACTTTAAAGCCAAGATCCAAATAAACACAGTGATCTGATTTTAAAGTCCTCATGTATAAAACTTCATTCAGAAGCGGTCTGGGAAATGCAAGCCAGCAGACAGATAAAGCACAATTGCTCTGGCACTGGAGGAAATTTTTCATCTGTACAAAGTCAGAGAGGCCCCACAGACCAGAAGGAGGGGGTGTTCCTCACAGGAAGAGCAAAAGCTCTGAGCACAAGCCTCCCCCTCTCCACCCACCTGAGAAAGCAGCCATCCTAAGCAGCCATCCTCACTCCATCCCACCAGCCAAGACCTCCTGGCCTTAGCAAAGATCCAACTCCCCACCTCTGGCCAAGAAGGATAAGCTGGTCCTCACTGCAAGAACATCCCATTGTGACCCTTGGCTGAGGCTCTGGCTCTGACTCCCAAGCAGAAATGCCAGAAGGTAGAGGGCATTGCTCAGAGGCTCAACCTGGCTGAGCCATCTCTGAATCCCCAGGATGAAGGAAAGGGGCAATCAGGACCAGCTGAGACTCTTTTAAGGTTTTTACACTCAAATCCCTGCTCTGTCACTTCCAGGCTCTTTGACTTCTTGTCTTCAGTCTTTTCACCTATGAAATACGTACAATATTAACCTACTATACAGAGTTGTCAAGGGATGAAAATAAGATAATGTCCACAAAGCTAGTGAGCACCATATCTTTATTCCCATTTTATAGATTGGGAAAACTGAGGCTCCGAGAGGTTATATGACTCATTCAGGATCAAACAGCTAATCACTGGCCAACTCAGACCTGCTGACCCCAATGCTGTGCTCTTCCTCTGCCCCACACGGTGACTGGGGAATCCCCAGAGGACTACTCACACACTTATGGATGCCACAGGGAAGCAAACTGCCCACAAACCTCCCTCCCCAGGTCAGTGCCTGAGTGACTGAAAGAGAAAAGTAGATTTAAATTATATGCTCCCATCAGCGCACTGGGTTTGGATTTACTGAATTCTGGATCTGATGCAGAACTTGGAACAAACCTACACTCTGGGAAAGGAATGCCAATTAAGGCAGGATCCCTGACTCACCTGCCTCTCAGTCCCCAGCAGTATCCTCTCACCCAGTGTAGACTTTGAGAGGGAGAGGGGAAGATAGGGACTGGAGCTTCCTAGGCCAGGAAGGAGTCCTGAGGGCCTGTGGCCCCGTGAGTCAAACTCCCACACCCACGTCTGGCCAACAACACCGTATAGATGTGCCCACACATGTGCATTCACAAGCCAAAACTGTGACTTGGGGCTGGTTGCAGAACAACGAGGCCACAGGGGACCCACCTCCTCGTGGGCAAGGGGGCCATAAACGAATAAGCATAGAATAACCAGGGAAATTTGCAAGTGTGATGAGACCATGAAGACAACAACTCAGATAATGTTGTGTGATGTGGAGGGCTTCCTGGAGGAGATGACATTGGAGCTAAGATCTGAATGAGAAGGAGGCAGCACTTGTGAGGAAACATGTTCCAGACAGAGGGAACAGCAAATCCAAAGGCCCAGAGGCCAGAATGAGACGGGAATGTTTAAGGAATGGAAAAAAGGCCAATTTGACTAGAATGTGGAGAGAGAAGGGTAGGCAGGTGATGGGGCATGAAGTTAGAGAGGTGGACAGGGGACAGAGTATATGGAGCCTCATCAGCTGTGGTGAGGAGTTGGAATTTTCTCTTCTGTGCCATGGGAAGCCCCTGGAGGGCTTTAGGCAGGAGCTGATGAGGTCTGATTCCCATCTTGATGGCTCTGGGCATGCTGTGAGAATTGCAGGGACAAGTGAGAAAGAAGGAGGCCAGTAAGGAAGAGGCTCAAGACCTCCCTCCCCTCCCCAGGAAATGCCTTTGTTCAGCTAGGCTCTAGCTAAGCCTGTGTTTCTGTGAGTAAAAGTCCCCCTCCTGATCATAAATTGCCTAACACATAAAAGGTCCCAGAAGAGACATGCCCCCTTGTCTCCTCCACAGCTATGAATGTGTGGGCAGGAGGCATGGAGCAGCTATTTGAGGACTCTGAGAAAGAAACAGTAGCAGGCAGTTTGGGGAAGAAGACCAGAATCAGAGCTTCAAACTGGTTTATTCCAGTTCAAACACCTTTTGAGAATTTCTACCCCAGGTATACGGAATCAGAATCTGCAGTTTAACAAGATCCCCAGAAGATTCTTATGTATGATAAATTTTGAGAACCATGGCTGTACTAGTGGTTCTCAGAATTGGTCCTGAACTGGCAGCATTAGCATCTGCTGGGAACTTGTTAGAAGTACAAATTCTCAGCAGGGGTTCGAACTGGAATGAACCAGTTCAAAGCCCTGACCAGAATTTGAAGTATAACCAAATCGGTGATGAATTGTTCACTTTTTATCCTCAGTATCCCTCAGCCTAGATAGAATGCAATTCCAACCCCGGAAGTAGGTACTGGGGTGCAGACAGAGCTTCAAAAGAAGCCCTCGAAGCAGTGACTGATAATAGCTACAGGATTTCCTTTCAGGTTTATGAAAATGTTCAAGAATCAGATGGCGGTGATGGTTGCACAAACTTATGAATAGACTAAACACCACTGAATTTTACTTTTTAAAATGGTGACTTTTGTGGCATGTGAATTATGTCAATAAAAATTAATTAAATTCTTTAAAAAAAAAAGAAGTCCTCAAGTTGTGGCTCAGGGAGAGGGAAAGGATCCCCTAACGCTCAAAGACTGGAGGAATCCCTCATTTTCCTTTTTGTTTTCTCCATTCTTTCACACTCCATCCAGTAGCAGTCCACAAGCCCCTAACACTCTGTGGGGAGGAAACCTTACTCTCTGATTGGAGGAGCTATGGTCCCAGGAAGGTAGAGCAAACTTCCATAGCTCTTTTCTCTCTCAGTCCTCTCATAAGCACAGCTGCCTCAACTTTCTGACCAGAGGACCTAAACAGAGAGTTTCAAGAAACTGAAAGTACCAGGGAGATTACAGAGACTAAGGAATTCAGGAAACTGATATCATAAAGTCATTTATAATTTCCTGTGCTCATCCCTGATCTGTGCGTGCATGGATCTGATCCTAAACAACACAGCATAGACTTGGAGAACTAAGTTATAAAACAAGCCAATGGCCAGGTCCCAGATTGGCCACTAGGAGGCACACACAAAGGACCGCTACAAATAGCACTACAAAAGCTTTGAAAGTGAACTTGACATGGAAACCACAATCCACAGATGACAGGTTAGAACTTGCAATGTCAATGCAACAGGGTCAGTTACCTGATAAAACAAAAAATCAACCTTCTCCACAGGATTTAAACAAGACCATAGCATTTAAACAAATCTAGAGTCTGATAAGCATAATATTAAAATGTCAGGAATAGTCCAAAATTACTTGACATATGAAGAACCAGGAAAATCTCAATGCACATAGGAAATGGATATCAACCTCAACACTGAGATAGTACATATACTGGAATTGTCTGACAAAGATTTTAAAGCAGCTATTATTGAATACAAACAAAAAAGTCCATAAAGTAAGGGCAAACACTCTAGAAACTAATGGAAAGAATCTCAGAAAGAATAGAAGATATAAAAAAGGAACCAAATGGAAATTTTAGAACTGAAAAGATACAATCACCAAAATAAACAACTTAATGGATGGACTTAATAGCAGAATGAAGATGACAGAGAAAAGACTCAGTGAACCTGAAGATAGATCAAAAGAAAGTACCCAATTTGAACAACAGAAAAGGGGAAAAAAAGATTTTTTTTTTTTAATAAAAAGGGCCTCAATACCTGTAGAAAAATACCAAAAGATCTAATATCCACACCACTGGGGTCCCAGAAAGAAAGCAGAAGAAGTGCAGTGCCAAATAAACATTTGAAGAAATAATGGTTGAAAACTTCTTAAATTCAGAAAGACATAAACCTACAGATTTAAGAAGCAGAGCAATCCACAAATAGGGTAAGTCCAAAGAAATCCATTCCTACATATTATAATCAAATTGATGAAAACTATAGAACTCCCCCCACACACAAAAAAAAACACAACCTTGGAAGCATCCTGAGAAAAATGGTACAGTACTTACAGGAGAAAAAAATGACTCAAATGACTGCAGATTCCTCCTCAAAACCACAGAGTCCAAAAGGAAGTGGGAAAACATTTTTAATGTCCTGAGAGAAAAGTACTGTCAACTCAGAATTCTATTTCCAGCAAAAATATCCTTCAAGACTGAAGAAGAAATAAAGACATTCTCAGTTATAGAAAAACTAAGAGAATGTGTTGTCAACAAATCTACCCTAAAATAATTATTAAAGAAAATTCTTCAGACAGAAGGGAAATTAAACTAGAAAGAAATTTTCAACATCAGCAATAAAGGAAAAGTAAAAGAAATGGTAACTATCTGGAAAAATAGAATATTCTTCTTCTCTTGAGATAAACGCATAGGAATCAAAGTTTATTAATGGTTACCAGGGGCAGATGGGATCGGGAAGTGGGGAGGTATTGCTTAAGGAGTACTGAGTTTCTGTTAAGAGTGATGAAAAATTTTGGAAAGTGGTGATGGTTGCAAAATATGGTGAATGTAATTAATGTCACTGAATTGTACATGTAAAAATGGTTGAATGGCAAAAGTTTTATTATATATATTTCACCAGAAAATAATAAAACCGATAGACACAAAAATCCTCAACACAATATTAGCAAAACTAATTCCACAATGTATGAAAAGAATAATACCCCACAACCAAGTAGAATTTATCCTGGGAATGCGGGCTGGTACAATATTCAAAAGTCAATGTAATCCACCATATTAATAGTCCAAAGAAGAAGGAAAAATTTAAAAAACACGATTACATCAATTAATGCAGAAAAAGCATTTAGCAAAATTCAACATCAAATCATGAGTTAAAAAAAAAAATTCAACTCTCAGCTAACTTCTATAGAAAGGAAATTCTTCAACCTGATAAAGATAATCTACAAAAAGCTTGAAGCTAACATGATACTCAGTTGTGAAAAACTAAATGTTTTCTCCCTAAGATTGGTAATAAGGCAAGGATATCTATTCTCAGTACTCCTAGTCAACATTATATGGAATCCTAGACAGTGCAATAAGGCAATGAAAAGAAATAAAAAGTATACAGATTAGAAAGTAAAAAATATAACTGTTCCTATTCACAGCATGATTATGTAGAAAACCCCAAGAATTCTACAAAGAGAAGCTTGTAGAGTTAGTCAATGTGTTTAGTAAGGTCGCAGGTACAAGGTCAAAACACAAAAATAATCATATTTCTATATTCTAGCAATGAATTCTTGGAAGTCAAAAAAAATTAAACCATTTATAAAGTTTAAATAAAAATGAAATACATCCTCTCCTCACCAACATGATTAGGTTCCAAAGACAAGGTCGTGATGTGAAATTGGTGTTACGTGAAAATGGAGGATAACCACATCAGATCACAAAACAGGTCATTACATAACTGCCAAACCACTGAGAATCATGGCCCAGTCAAGTTGACACATAACCTTAATCATTAAAGCCAGAGTTACTCTCGCTTCACACCTGAGTTCCTTACTGCCAGACGTACTTGTTAATGCGCAAAATAGTCAGTAGATTTTTTACTATTGTTGTAAATGCAAAATGTCATATAACGAGATAGTTGATACGTTAGCAGAAGGTGTGTTTAAGTATAAGGGCTTCTGCCCCCTGAGCCCTATCATTCTCTACACCCCTCTACCTTCAGGGTCCTAAAAGCTAAACTTCTGGCTGCCCCTGCACAGCTCCTGGAATGCCCTAAACCTCTTCACCACTTGGCAAATTCCTACTCAATCTTCAGTGCCCAAATCCAATGCCCCCTTCTCCTTCCAGAGACACAACCATAATGTGGCTGTGAGAGACTCTACAAAAGGCCAGGAGAGCCAGCCACATGGCCCCATCAGTGTTCCCCTCCCCAGGCACAAGGAATCCAGACATGCCCACCACACTATCTCTCTCACTATCTCTCATGATTAAAAATGTGCTCTGTTCCAGCAGCTCTGCTGCATGATATCCACCCTACAGACACCACTGTCACTGTGGGGCACCAGGAGGTGGTGCTGAGCATCACTGAGCTTTGATTTCAATGGCAAAAAACTGGAAATGAACCAAGTACCAAGCCACAGGGGGCCTGTTAAATAGTCTATGAGATGTCCATGTGATGCAATGCTGTGTAAAAAACCAAAAACCAAAAACCAAACCCGTTGTCGTCAAGTCAATTCTGACTTATAGAGACCCTTTAGGACAGAGTAGATCTAGCCCATAGGGTTTCCAAGGAGCGCCTGGTGGATTCAAACTGCTGACCTTGTGGTTAGCAGCCATAGCTCTTAACCACTATGCCACCAGGGTTTCCCAGTGCTGGGTAGGGGTTTGAAAAATAAGCTTAATCTATATACATCAGCATGCATAAGTCTCTGGGATACATGTTAGAGTGAAAAATGCAAATTATAGCCTGGCCTGACTCATGGAGACCCCATGTGTGTTAGAGTAGAACCGCACTACACAGGGTTTTCAAGGCTATGACCTTTCAGAAGCAGATTGCCAGGCCTTTCTTCCAAGATGCCTCTGAGTGAGTTGAAACTGCCAACCTTTCGGTTAGTAGTCGAGCCCCTTAACCGTCTGCACCACCTAGGGACTCCTACTTACAGTATGTGTTTTACACATATATATGCAATATTTTTTTAAAGAAAAGAGAGGAATATATAGCACATTTTCTCTAAGTGAATATCTAGGTAGTACAAATGGTTTGCGCTTGACTACTAACCTAAAGGAGTCCCCAGGTGGCACAAACAATTAAGCACTCGACTACCAGCTGAATGTTTGGTGGTTCAAACCTACCCAGAGGTGACTCAGAAGAAAGGCCTGGTGATCTGCTTCCATTAAATTTACAGCCAAGAAAATCTATGGAGGAGTTCTACTCTGTAACAAATGAGGTCACTGTGAGTCAGAATCTACTCGACGGCAATGAGTAAGTGCATGTCAGTACGTGTAAACACACAGAAAAAGTTCTCTGTGTTTAGAAAAGATTTTTTTTTAATTCCCCTATTCCCTGGGGACAGCCTGGGGTAGGGCCATCCAGGCCTTTCTCCTAATCTGCATGGCTGCAGCTTTTACAAGAGAACAGATTCAAATGGCTTTATGATTAAAATACAATGAAATATTATGACGGCACATGAACTAATTGAAATTAGAATTGTTTTAAAAAAGAAAAGAACCTTCCCTGAAACCTCCAAAGCCGATCCTGGTAGCCAGGACCCACCGGACAATGCCTGAAGAGGGATCCCCTTTGGTAGCCTCCTGGGAGCAACTGGGCCCAGGATTCCTAATCCTCACCTCTACCTGAGCTCAGAGAAATTCACGTGCAGGACAGAACGTGACATAGGAGGGCTCACCACTGGCTGCCCAAGGCCAGACCACCAGGGGACAATTGGATTTGTCTGAGAGAGAGCATGGCCTGGGGGCTCAGAGCACACACATGCACATACCAGTCTGCACCAACAAGAGTACAGCGGGCCGAGAGCCAGAGCAAATGGAGCCTGTGTGACCTCGTTAGCCATTCTTCACATGGTTCCCAACAGAATCTCGGAAATGTGACTCAGCCTGTCACCCACCTGCTTAAAGCCCTATAGCAGCTTCCCACTGTGTGGCCTGACCCCCATCACCGCTGCCTTCTCCTTCGCTCTACGTGCCAGCCACAGAGACCTTCTTCCTGTTCTTGGCACACTTCAACTTGGCTCCTGCCCCAGGGCCTTTGCACCTGCTGTTCCTACCACCTGGAACAACCTTCGTCCAGAAGTTCAGGTCTCAACTCAAATGTCTCCTCCTCAGAAGGACCTTGGCTAAAAGTGCCCCTTCCCCACCATGCTCTACTCTGCTATCCCGTACTATTTTTTGCATAACACCATTTCCCAGTAATCAATGTGTGAGCTCTTAATTGGGTCACTGTCTGCCTTCCGACCACAAGATCTCACAAGAGTAGTTTTCCTTGCTGAATCTGGAGCCCCCAGACCACTGCCTGGCATATCACAGGTGCTCGGTAAATGGGAAAGCCTCTTCCCCTTCTGGAGTCTCTGTTTTCCCTTCTGTAGAACAAAGTCAGGCTTCCTTTTCAAGGTCACTGTGTGCACGATGGGCCAAGTTCACTGCTGAACATAAAATCGGCACATCTGAGAGCAACTGTAAAAGAAGCTTTGATGTGGAGGAGTGTGGCACTCTGCTTTCTCTAAGGTGCATGAAATACTCAGGTTGCTTGCTTGGAGGAGGGGAAGATGGGCACTGGGAGTTGTCTGACGCAGGCTGTCAGAGCAGCAGGAGACTCTGAAGGGATGTCAGGAGGCTGTGGGACCATCTGACAAATGACTGCCTCAGGATCCTGTAGAACTTGGAGGCGCCCAGAGAGAGCACTTGAAATGCCAGCTGCAAAGGTCGAGTGCACCAGCTGGAAGGAGTGCTGTGGAGCTCCACAGTAGACAGGGACATTGTGCTGCCATCACTGCTCCTGGAGCCAGGGGACAGGTGGGCAAGGGGCCGCAGGAACGTCCCCTGTGATATGATAACCACCCCTGCAGCCCCTACACAGCACAAAGCCTGATTCTTTCCCTGAGGCAAACACTTAGGGAAGAATCCTTTTTAACTACATTCACAAAATAATTTCTCCCCAAATGATGTGTGTGTGCATGGACATGGCCTCCTAGAGAGTGCCCTCCTCCTCCAGGTGGTGGGCCCACATGTACCTGCACCCTTGCCAGCTTCCTGAGGGGCTCGAGACCACGGGCAGTGGTGGGCAGGAGAGCACTGGCTGCTGTGGACTCTGCCCTCACCCAGACCCTGATACCTCTGCTTCCCTCCTCGGTGCCTGTGATGCCATTTCCTGGGCTCACACTGCCTCCAGGCCCATCCCAGGGATCGGCATGCAGCGGGGCAAGTCCAGAGCCTGGCACTCACTGAAGCCCGCGGGAGCACCGTTCCTGGTCTTGAAGTCCCTCTAGTACTCACTCATCCATCCATCCTTCTAGGAGAGGGCAGGCCAGGTGCAGGTGAGGCCTGGGGGCCCAGGGGAAGACACAAGGAGGGCTGGAGTGGGCAGGTAGGCAATACCCTGCATTCTCTCTGGTCCTCTGCCCCAGTGCAGCCACCTCAGCTTTCACTGCAGGTTGGAATTCTGCAGCCACATCAGCCACAGGAGTGAGAAGGAGACGGCCCAGCTCAGCAGAAAGGTACAAATACAATTCATTTGAGTGCTAGGCATTCTGCTAAAGGCTGCTAGGAGACTCCATGTTCCCCAAGGGTTGTGCAGGTTGTCACAGGGAAACTCCGGCCAGGCCACAGCAGACCAGCCCACTGCCTCTGCCTCCAGTGGTCAGAGGCCTGGGGCCAGTTGGGAATGGGGTTAAGAGAAAGGCCACCTCTCTTCACGGCCCAGGTCATCCCTGCTGCCAGCAGAGCACAGCTCAGGGATATCCCCAAAGCTGCCACCAGTCAGACGTCTGCAGACACTTGCTCCCTGGCCACAATGACCCAGGCCTGACCTTTCGCCCCAGTCACGGGGCTGTCCACAGCTTGCTAGTTGGCCTCCCTAGCCTGAAGTATGGGCCCTCGAGATGCTGCAGGGAGCCGAGGGCTGGGTTTCTACCATCAAATGGCTCTTGCCTTGCCACTTGCCAGCTGAGAAGCCTCTATGGGCCTCAGTTTCTCTTCTGTAAAATGTGTGCAGAGAGGGGTATGAGAGGATGAAACCCCACAGTGTTTGCTTCAGGGCAGGGCATGACCCTGGTGCCAGTCGGCCTGCAGTACACGCTCCTTCCTTCTCGTCCCTCCCTCAGCCCTCCCTGGCTCCCTCCCAGCCTCCAGGCCAGTTTCCTCAGCAGTACCCCTGTGTCCTCCGGACTGTGACCTGCGCATGTGGAGTGGTGAGTCTGCCCACCTGCCACCCATATGCTCTGCCCAGGCAGCTCCCTCGGCTGGCACCTTCCTGCCCTTCGGGTCCAGCCAAAGTGCCCCCTCCTCAGACCGGCCGCCCTGACCATGCTGGCTAAGGGTGCCTGTGCCAGCCCAGGCACTCACATCACTTGCTTCACTGTCTCTACAGCCCAGCATTCTGAAATGATCTGGTCTGTGATTTGTGGTCTGTAACCTGCCTGTCCCCCTACAGGCTGAAGCTCCCTGCAGGCAGGGGCCTGGGTCTGTCTGTTCCCTGTGCCAGGCACAGAATGCAGAACAAAACCTTGGGTACAGGATGCGACAACTATCCTGTCTCCGGCTCAGCTCCCCCAGGCTGGGGCGGAGCAAGGACACCTGCATGCCTTCCCAAAGGCCCCCGGCATAGCCTGCCTGTGGGCTCCCCTGGTCATTAAAAACCTCAGGATTCCTAGGCACAAGGCGAGGGAGAAGTCCATAAAGTTACCCCATTGGCGACCTCAGGGTGGGATGAGGGCTGCTGTGGAGAGTGCCTCACTACTCAAAGTGTGTTCCCTCGGTGGCAGCATCCCCTGGGAGCTTGTTAACCAAACCAGGATCTCAAGTCAACCCCGACTCATGGCACCCCCACGTGTGTCAGAGTAGAACCATGCTACACAGGGTTTTCAATGGATGATTTTTCTAAAGTAGATCACCAGGTCTTTCTTCTGAGGCACCTCTGGGTAGACCAGAACCTCCAACCTTCCGGTTAGCAGCCAAGCACATTAACCATTTGCACCACCCAGAGACTCTGGGGGGTTGTTAGAGATGTAGTATCCCAGGCCCCACCCAGGCCTGCTGAACCAAAACCAAAACCGCATTTACCGTCCAGTTGATTCCAACTCATAGCGACTCTATAGGACAGAGTAAAACTGCCCTGTAGGGTTTCCAAGGAGCAGCTGGTGGATTCAAACTGCCGACCTTTTGGTTAGCAGCAGAGCTCTTAACCATTGTGCCACCGACCTGCATTTTAGTGAGGCCCCCGGTGAATTGATGGCCATGAGAGCCTGGGAAGCCTGCTCTAGACCTTGGCAGGGCCCCGCAACACCGCCAGCCCAGGGCCCTTCTACTCACCGGAGCCATCTTGGTTGCTCTGATTCTGCTTGCTGCAGAACTCTCGATCGCTCCTCACTTTCCCGCTGTAAACTGAGAGGAATAATCTCTGCCTCCCAAAGGTGTTAGAAGGATTCAGGGGACAGTGGCTAGAGAAGCCCAGGAGAAGCAGAGCCACCAGGGCCTCTGTCAGCATGGTGATAGTTACAGTGACAGGGCAACCATCCCACATTGTGGCCACATCTGGGATACAGCAGGCTGCCCACCCACAGCCACACAGGCACCCCCGGCCAGAGCTCCCCACCTTCCCCGGCCACTGCAACCTCCCTGCGCGCTCATTGCTCTCACCCTTCACTGCTTCTTCTGGGAGTCAAAGCCAAGGACACCCTGCAGTCAAGACAGGGCTTTGTCACCCACCATCTCAACAACAGGAAACGAGTTTTCCAAGCACTCTCCGAGTAGACTTTCTAAGTGGAAGATAGGTATGCGCAGCAGATGTGTGCTCAGATGCAGGCCTGCCCACCCCGAGAAGGAGCAGGAAAGCAGCCTCTGGTTCCTCCCCAGGCCTAAATGCTGGCCCCTGGCTGGACACGCCCCTGGAAGGGCCTTATCCAGACTCAGATTAAGGAAATTGATGCTGAGCGCCTCCAGACTGGTCTCTCTGACCCTTGGGGAAGGCACTGCAGGGCTCAGAGGGCCCCAGAGTTGCCAGGGCCAGACAGCTGGAGGGTGGGGGGTACTCTAAGAATAACAACTACAAATACACAATAAAGAATAACAACTACAAAAACACAATAGAATCTTCACAGCTGTTTGAATAGACCTAGAGGCAAAGGCACAGTTACACAAAGAGCGTGAATGTTATGCACCTTATCGTTGCAGAAGGGATGGCAGAAGTGGGGAGGGGAGAAAAGGGGCACCTGGACCCCATCTCACTAAGGTGGACCCCAGACACACTCCCCTCACCTGGTAGAAGAAGAAGCAAAGGTGCAAACATGTTATTTAAAGGTCCACAGGTATGGTGGGCTGAAAAAAAGTCCGCAGAGATATGTCCCGATCCTGATCCCCAAAACCTGTGAACGGGACCTTCTATAGCAGAAAAAGAACTTTGCAAATGCAATTGAGTTAAATCTTTTGAGATGGAGAGATTATCCTGGATTACCTGGGGTGAGCCCTAAATATAATCACGTGAGGGAGATTAAATAGACACACAGAGGAGGAGGCTATGTGAAGACGGAGCAGAGAGATTTGAAATGCCGGCCTAGAAGATTAGAGTGATGCGACCACAAGCCAAGGAACCCCAGCAGCCACCAGAAGCTGAGAGAGCCAAGGAAAGAGTCTGTCCTACAGCCTCCGGAGGGAGCGCGGCCCTGCCAACACCTTCATTTCAACCCAGTGAAACTGATTCCAACTGCTGGCCTCCAGAACTGTGAGAGAATAAACGTGTGTTGTTTTAAGCCACCCAGTTTGTGGAATTTGCTACAGCAGCACAGGAAACTAATATAATGGGTAACCACAACATGGACTGAAAACAGTGATAGACTCTTCTAGAAGAATGGGGCAGGGGAGAGGCAGCGGGATTGTAAGTGAGCAAAATCCTCATCTTCCATGGCAGGAAGTCAATAGATAATGTCCAGAAAGCTGATCCATGGATAAAGAGCAATAGAATAGTATGTAAAGACTTGATGGTAACAATCAAAACAAATGGCCTAAAAGCCCCCAAGGGCTCCCTTCTAGAGAATGGTCAGCAAAGAAAACACACACACACACACAGTCAGAGAGGTGGGGGACATCCAGCTCCAAGACCAGGGGTGGGAGGTCCTGACCAGAGCCTGACCAGGGACTCTCGCACCGCAGCACACGGCACCCTGCCCCCATGGTCAGGACCCCAAGCTTTGAACTCCTGCATCCACATGGAGACTTTGGATCCCATGAGATCTCAGAGCAGGCAGGGCTGGGCCCAAGCGAGCCAGGGCCAGGGGTGGCACTTCCCGGGCTCCTGGCCCCTTCCTGCCAGCCTCCCCTGCCAGGCCGGCCATGTCCTTGTCTGCTCAGCTCAACTCGAGGGAAGCACCTCGCATCAGCCATCTGGGGCTTGGCGGGCCTCAGACTCCTGGCTGCCACGTCTCACTCGGAGCTGGGAGCTGGGCGGCCGCCAACACTGAGCTAAGGGAGTGCAGGAGCTGGGAGGGGTACCGGGGAGCTGGGCAGAGACAGGGCTCCTCCCCTAGTCGTGGCAGAAACAGACACTGTTTTTCCCTTTCTTTTTGAAACAAGAGTAGTAAATCCACCGTGCTTTACTCAGAGCCCGGGAAACAAACCCTTCCTCACTCCAAGGCCCCCTGCTTGCTAACCATGCTGGTTTGCCCCTCTGCAGGCTCTGTGCCATGTCCCTTCCCTCATGGCCATGTTCACTGCCAAGTCCTCCCTGGACTATACATCCATTTTACAGATGTGGAAACAGGCCTGCAGAGGCCTAGGTGCCTGCCCAGGGTCACAGAGCCCATAGGGGTGACTCTGGCCAGAACTCCAGTGCCCTGACTCTGGAATCTGCCCTCTTCTGCCCAGCCTCAGGGCCTCCATGCACCAAGGCAGGTCTCCTGTCTCCCCCCAGGGAGGGGGGGCCAGCCCATTCACTCCCATCCTCCATGCCAGCAGGGCCTTGTCCTGTCCCCACCAAGAGTCGCTGGAGGCACAAGGGGTCTCTTTGGCATGCCCTGCATTCTGCTCCCTCCCTCCCTGCACTTAATCACAGTCAGTGGACCACCCTCCTCCCAGTTACTCAACCCGAGGTTTTCCTAGATTCCCCCTCTCTCTTACCATGTCCCTGAATCCCCAATCTCCTCTCTCCCCACCCTGCCTCCTCCTGCCCCTGCCCCTGCCCCTGCCTCAGCATGGGCCTCACATCTCTCTTCTTCCTCAGGGGTATCCCTGGTCCAGGCCCTCCCCATCTAGCACAGCCTCTACCTACCCCAGAGAGACTATCCTAAGACAGATGTTGCAAGGTGCCAAGAACCAGACTCAATTCCTGCCTTCTGGAGTGCACTAAGGCCACATTACTGTGCTAGGGTGGTGTCAGGATCCTGGGGCCAACTTCTCTCCTGTGTTTGTGTGTTGGGGGCTGCCCCCTGGGTCAGGAAATGATAGCTTGGGTCATTAGGCACACACAAGAGTGGGAGGGAAGCCAGGTCCTTGTCCAACTCACCAGTACGAGCATGAGCTGGATCTTGGGTAGGAACCCTCCCCACCCCAGCCAGCCAGTCACTTATACCCCCTGGAGAATAAGAGCTCACATCTGAGCAGCACATGTCTTATAAAAGAAAGACCATGCTCAGAACAGCCTATTACAGTGAAGAAGAACTGAAATAAGCCTAATATATATTCTCAGAGAGATAAACAACATTGGAAACATGGAGCAGGAAGGAGCAGCAACAAAGGACAACCGAAGGAAAAGCTGGTTAGGATAAATGTAATTTTAAAAAGGAGTCAGTTACTGAACTGAATAGCAGAAGAAGCTGAACGAAACAACAAACTCAGAAGCTAAGAAATTTGGTCAGAGTTCTCTCTGGATGCCACAGGAAGGGAGAAAGAGTGATACAGTATAAGAGAAAAGTTACACGATGTGGATGAATCTCAGAAGTAGAAAGGGGGGAAAATAGAGAAGAAATATTTGAAGACATAATAGCCAAGAAGTTCACAAAATTAGACAAAATATTTCACCTTGAATGGATTCATAGAAAGCTGATCAATATATATAAGAAAAGCCCCACACCTAGACAAATTACAATGAAATCTAAGAATATCAAAGACAAAGAGAAAGTTCTAAAAGCTCCCAGAGAGAAAGAGCAGATTGCTACAAAGAGGAAAGGATCAAACAGACATCAAACTGCAAGATCAGGAAATTCACACCAGGGACAGCTGGCAAGAGACAAGAACACAAAGAAGTCATATTTGCAAAGAATTAAAGAAAAGGATCACATCTGGGGGGAAGAGGCTGCCCCATCCCCTGAGACCAGAGTGACAGCAGCTGGTAGCAGAGGACACCTGTGTCTCCTCAGAAAAGTCAGCAGCAGCTAAGGCCACACCAGAGCCACAGGGGCACAGCAACCCAGCCCTTAAAACAGCTGGGGTCCTTCATGGGGCCAGAGCATCAGAGGGGCTTATGCCATTGTGTTCATGTAATACTCCTGCTTAAGCCCTTAAGGGGCTCCTAAGATGCTCCCCATGCCCCAGAGAACACCCTCCTCACTCCATGGGATGGCATTTAAGACCCTTCTTATGTGTCTCTCCAGGAAATCATGAGTTCTTGGAGAACAGAGGCGAGACATGGGCTTGTCTGCCTCTTCACAGTGTGTTCCACAAGGCCTGGGGCATAGGAAGTATGAAGAAATGTTATTGAGTAAAGGAGTAGGGAGAGAGGGGAGAAAGGAAGGAAAGAGAAAGAAGAAGGGAGTAAAGAGGAAGAGAGGAAAGGTAGGAGAGAAAGAAAGATAGAAGGGAGAAACGAAGGAAAGGAAGAAATTCCAGCTAATTCTCTGCAACAGTCAACCACAAAAATGCAAAAGGCCAAGCCCAGGGCCCGACCCCCAAGGCCTGCTGGGATTGCCACTGCATCTAGCCCTCCTGCCAGCTCTCAGGCTACCAGGGCCCCGAGCGCCAATGCTGTGGCCCCTTGAGCATCTGCAGCCCAGCAGCAGAGCCAGTTTCTTTAGCAGCCCTTTCCACCTCAGCACCTTGGTTTCTGTCCACTTGATGGTTTCCAGGTAATTCTTCATAACACCTTGCTGGGTCTCTGGCTAGAGCTGTCCTTTTCACTGAAGACTGACTCAGCTGGCAGAGCAGCTGACACATAACAAAACCAACCTGCATGTCCAAGCCTGCTCGAGAGGAGCACTTCTGATCCCAACTTCTGTCACCCATGCAACGCGACGAGCTCAGATGCCTAGCACTTAGCTTCTCATAAAGCAAGATACACACACAGGCGGGTGTCCAGTGAGGGACGGTGCCAGTCAGTGGTGAGCCTGGTGCACCTGGAGATGCTCAGCACGCCCTTGACCCTGAGCTGGAGGGAGTGCACGGTTCGGGCGTGTCCTTCTCCACGGCACCCGATGTCACCCTGCCAGCGGAACCCAACAGTCGAGAGGGGAGGCCGTGGACATCCCTTCAGCCCAACTGACCAAAACAAGCAGGTGCTCGACCTCCCCAGACCTGAGACCAGAAAGCTGCTGCTGCCACAGAACCTGAGGACCACAGGACCTGCTTACTAGACACCCACCCCAGGGAGCACACCAAGAGTGCTGCTCCTGCTCAACACCCACATGTGCACGAAGGCACAAAGAACATCAGGAAGCTCCACTTACTTTCTTGCATTAATTGCACATGTTAAAAAAAAAAAAAAAAACTTGTCAATTCCAACTCATGGCAACCTTGTGTGTGTCAAAGTAGAACTGCACTCCACAGAGTTTTCAGTGACTGATTTTTCAGAAGTAGATCACCAGGTCTTTCTTCCAAGTTGCCTCTGGGTGGACTGCAACTTGCAACTTTCTGGTTGGCAGCAGAGCACATTAACTGTTTGCACCACCCAGGGACTCCTATTAATTATACAAGTATTATGGAAATATATTCTCCTCCCCAAAATCAAAATGACCCCACCCCTAGTCCCACCAGCACACCCCTCACACTGCCAGCCCCATTGGTGCATTCACACCTGCACATGTACACACAGGTGTAAGCATCCACAGAGCATGTGACTGACTGTGTAGTGTTCCTAAATGCATGACAACTGCACGTCCCCCTGCAGTGGGCTCTTTCCTTCCACTGTGTCCAGACTTGTGCCTGGGCTGCATCTCACCGCTCTGCTACAACGTCCACGTGTAGTTCACTTGCCCTTTCTCCCTGGATGGACATGTAGGGTTTCCAGCATTTGATCTCACAGAACAGTGCCCTGAGCATCGCACCTCTAGAGGAGGTTCTTGGACATGGAGTTGGGTGGACATTCATGTTAAACGTCCATCTGTGAACCCAGTAACTGTACCCTCTGCCCTGTGCTGACACTCTTTCACCCCCACGTGCTGCAGACACTGAGTAATGCCAGCCCCTTCCTGCTTGCCCACCTGGTGGGTGACCAATAGCCTCACAGTGCTGGTTTAGCTTGTGTTTCCCTGATTGCCGGGGTGAAGGAATGTTTGCCATTGAGTTGACTCCAACTCCCGGCAACCCCATGTGTCTCAGAGTAGAACTGCCCTTGACAGGTTTTGAATAGATGATTTTTCGCAAGTAGATCTTAAAGCCTTTCTTGCAAGGTCTCTCTGGGTGGACTCAAACTTCCAACCTTTTGGTTAGCAGCGAAGTGCATTAACCGTTTGCACCACCCAGGGACTCCAGAGGGAGGGGTGCATATGTTTACTGGGGAGTTGTCCATTTCAGCACACATTTAACTGAGGACCTGCTGTCTGCCCTGGCCGAGCCCAGTGGCATGATGAGTGTGGTGCCAGCATGTGGGTGAGGGTGTGGGCTGGGCCACAGTGGGCAGGGAGGCAGGTTTGGACAGGGCCTGAGGGGAAGATGCCAGAACACCAGACTGAGGCACTATGGGACCGCTGGGGGCCTTGTCCAAGACTGGTGTCTTAGTTATCTAGTGCTGCTGTAACAGAAATACCACAAGTGGATGGCTTCAACAAACAGAAGTTTATTCTCTCACAGTCTAGTAGGCTAGAAGTTCAAATTCAGGGCGTCAGCTCCAGGGGAAGGCTTTCTGGCTTTCTCCCTCTGTTGCATCTGGGGGAAGGTCCTTGTCATCAATCTTCCCCTGGACTAGAAGCTTCTTAGTGCAGGGACACCGGGTCCAAAGGACGTGCAATTCTCCTGGCTCTTGTTTCTTGGCGTATGAGGTCCCCATGTCTCTCTGCCCATTTCTCTTTTATATCTCACAAGAGATCGATTTAAGACACAACCTAATCTTGTAGATTGAATCCTGCCTCATTAACACAACTGCCTCTAATCCTGCTTCATTAACATCATAGAGGTAGGATTTATAACACACAGGAAAATCACATCAGGTGACAAAATGGTGGACAATCACACAACACTGATAATCATGGCCTAGCTAAGTTGATGCACATTTTTGGGGAACACAGTTCAACCCATAACAGCTAGTATAGGGCTGGGAGACAGTGAATGGGGCAATGGTGAGAACAAGGCCCTGCTCATCGGCAGGACCCCCTAGCCCCCAGCAAGCTCTCCCCAAAGGTGGAGGGGGTGCTGGGCTTTGGCCTTCACCAGATCTCTGCCCTAGACACTGGCATCATGGTCCTCCCAGGGAACAAGTGGGAGAGCGCCTTCTGTTCTTCCCTCACAACCATCTGAGCTGCCCAACGCCTTGTTCCAGGGCCAGGACGCCTGGCCCAGCAAGGCCACCCTAGTGGAGACTCTGGGCTACAATATTCCCAGCAGAAAGAGTCATTCATCTTTGAGTGTAACTAGCCTCTTCCAATTAGTGAGGAATAAAATGGCAACATCTACTCTGAAAAACTGCAATATAAGATTATTAATTAAATGCACTGCTGCTGAGCAATGGCCCACAGGAGGCCAAGCCCTCATTAAAATGACATAAAACTGAAGCTGGGAAAAGGAAGGAGAGGCAGAGGGGGAGCCAGCCGCAGAGATGAGGGAGAGACAAGGAGCAACATGGGGAGAGAGACCTAGGCAGAGCCCACGGCAGCCACAGGCAGCCTGGCCGGGAGGGATGGGTCCCACTGCAGCCCTTTCTGAAGACGTATCTGCTCCAGTGGCTTCAGGTCCTTTTCCAGAACAAGAATGGAAGACGGGAATAAAGGGCACACATGCAGAGGCTGTTCCTGCAAACACTGGGTCTCCATATGTTTTGAAGTGTTGATGGTTAGAAGACATCAAGGGCCACAGTCCAGTGGCGGCATTTGTCCTGGGTGGAGGCACAGAGGGGCAGAGGCACAGCTCAAATTCTGAACCCAGGTGCGTGGGGCAAGGCCACCCTTGCTCAGGAAGGAGCTGAGTCTCCCTATTATGGATTGAATTGTGTCCCCCCAAAATATCTGTCAATTTAGCATGATAACCAGTATTGTGTGATTGTCCACCATTTTGTCATCTGATATGATTTTCTTCTGTTATAAATCCTGCCTCTATGATGTTAATGAGACAGGATTAGAGGTAATTATGTTAATGAGGCAAGACTCAATCTATAAGATTAGATTGTGTCTTAAGTCAATCTCTTTTGAGATATAAAAGAGAGAAGCAAGCAGAGAGACATGCGGACCTCATAACACCAAGAAACAAGAGCCAGGAGAATCGCATGTCCTTTGGACCCCGGGTCCCTGAGCTGAGAAGCTCCTCAACCGGGGAAGATTGATGACAGGAACCTTCTGCCACAGCTGATGGAGAGAGAAACCCTTCCCCTGGGGCTGGCACCCTGAATTTGGACTTCTAGCCTCCTAGGCAGTGAGAGAATATATTTCTCTTTGTTAAAGACATCCACTTGTGGTATTTCTGTTACAGCAGCACTTGATAACTAAGACACTCCCCAACATCCTTGGAGAAAACACCGAGGTTGCTTTCTTGGGTTTTGAGACGTTGGGGCCTGGACTCTCATGGCAGAGGAGGGCTGAGGGCTTTCCAGGAAGGATAGACCCTCTAACCCAAGAGCAAGCCTGGGGTCACAGACAGTCAGTCCCTGGGCAGGGAGGCCCTCTTCAGGGGAAAGGGTGTCTGTTAGCCATATTTAACTTTGCTTTTTTTCCCTCCCTGGATATTATTTCCCTTCTGTTGTCGTCAAGCTATCAATAAAGTCTTGTAAAAGATTACAGGCTGTTCCTAGTTAGCACTGTGGGTTCTCAACAGCTATCCCCTTGGTACACACATGTGCATGTACACATGCATGTACACTCACATGCACTCACACATGCATTACACATGCACTTGCACACATACTTGTGCACTCACATGCACTTGCACATGCATTGCACATGCACCTGCACACACACGTACACTCGTGTGCACTCATACATATATGCATTACACACACATGCGCTCACACATGTACACTCAGTTACACCTCATTATCTGTTTAGTTTCACTGTTCTTATCACTCTCTGAAAATGATGTTCATTTGATCTCTAGCTGAGTTTCTGCCTCCCTCATCCAACCCTGCCCTACCCACACTCATCCAGTGGGACCTCTCTTCCAGGCAGGGCTGGGACCCTCCTTTCACCCAGTGGCCACACGCATTCGGTAGGCCACAAGAAGCTTGGCTATAGGCTGGAAACAGTGCCACAAGTCTCTGTGGACTGAGCGGTCATCTTGCCTGCTCCCAGTACTCCTGCTCAGGGCTCTGCTGGGATGTTTGCACCCAGGCCACGGCATCTCTGGCCCAGCCTTGACAATTCCTGGTCTCCAACTCCTAAGGACGGAGGACTGGCCCTGCCCAGCCCAAAGCTTGCAATTCTGCATCAGACTACTCCTGCTGCCCAGCCTGCGGGTCTCCAGGGCAGCAACCACCTCCCAGGACTGGCTGACCACCTCGCCATCTCTGCCCTGCCTGATGAGGGAGGAGAGGCCACCGAGAAAGCCCCTCCTGCCCCATCTGCCTCTGCATCCTCTCTCCTTCCCTCCCACCAGGGCAGCAGCACCCTCCTCCAGCCCCCAGGGTTCCCAATCCCTGCCCTGCCTTATCCTCAGAACCTTGGGCCTGCCCCTCCTTTGGATCACAGAGCCCCTGTTTTCCTGTGGAGCTGCTCCTCCTCCCCTCAGGTCACATGGGGGGGTGCACACGTGTCATCACCCACCACAGTGAACACAGCTCAGGGATGAGAACTTGCCACAAGTTAGTCCTTCAGAGCAAATCCAGGAACTGTTGCTGGAACTGTTAGAAGGGAAAAGGTGGTTCCCTTGGGGTTGCTAAACTGTGGGGAGGAGAGGCAGCTGTTGCCTGCAGCCATTTTTCTTTCTCAGGAGATGAGCATGCCTGAGAATGAAATCAATGCAGACTAGAAGAGAGCCACAAGTTGGAGAAAGTGAGAGACTGAAAATTTATTTGAGCTCCTGGATCCAGCCGTACCTGAAGCTAGGATAGCCAGCCCTAGATTATTTTTTCCAGGTTTATTAACTAATAAGTTGTTTTTTGCTTAAGCCCATTTAATTTGGGTTTCTTACACTTGCAGAACTCCTGACTAATACACCATTTCTCTTCCATCTCTTCAGATTCTCCCTCTCTCCTGGGTCCTTGTTCTCAGTCTATGGACAAACTCAAGTCACCTAAAATCCTCTGTGCAAAGAGGCAGACTTTAGACACACAAATACACTGGTGCACATGTAAATACTGCCTGCCCACACAAATACTCAGACATTCCTCCGAATAAAATTTCTCTTCTACCAGACATCTCCCTCTGCTACAGCGTTTGTCCCCGTAAGGCACCCCTTTCCTCATGTCCTTGCCTCTTCCTGGCCCCTCAGCCTCGTCTGTCTCACTTCCACTCACACCTTGACCCTGACCTCTGCAAAGCCCCCTCTTTAAGGTTAGACCCAAGGCATGCTGCTATCTGTAGCCTCCGCCTTCACTGCACCCCTCCTCTTGAAACTCTCTCATCCATCCACGCGTGGGCAACCCCTCTGACAAGTCCCCACTATGTCCTCCTCTTGTCTCCTACATGGCAGGCAGGGTACAAAGGAGCCGCCATCTTCCTCCTACTGCCTCTTCTTCATTTGTGCCACCCTCCCTGGGTGACACATCTACAGGTCCCCCTTCTCCCCCCCACCCTTTGCTCCTGTACAGAGAGCTCTACACAGACCTTACCAGAACCCTCATTTACAACTGTCTCCAGCACGACCCCCCCGGCAGACATGCCCTCCCTCCAAGCCTGCTCCTCCTCTTTGGCCAGCACCCCTCCCTCCTACTCATATGCCCACCCAAGTCGGGACCCTCAGGGTGTTCCTCCTTGGCCTCTCCTTCAACCCCCCAGGCCCACAACTCCCTGCACCTGAAGATCCTAGCCTCTCCACATTTTCTACGAACATTACACTGCCTCTGGGAAATGATGTTAAGGTAGAATGATCCAGAAATACATCATATATATAAAACCAAAACCAAACCCATTGCCGTTGAGTCGATTCCAACTCATAGTGACCCTATAGGACAAAGTAGAACTGCCCCATAGGATTTCCAAGGAGTGGCTGGTGGATTTGAACTGTCAACCTTTTGGTTAGCAGCCATAGCTCGCCATAGCTCTTAACTACTGTGACACCAGGGCTATATATATGTGTGTGTGTGTGTGTGTGTGTATATATATATATATTCATATATATACACATACATATATATGTATTACAGAAGCCAGTCACAAAGAGTATGTACAATATGGTCCCTTTTTTTATAAATATGTTTGCATATATGCATATATATGTGGAAAGCATACATTAAAATGGTGAATGGTGATGGGAGTATAGGAGATTTCAATTTTCTTCCCTTGGTTTATTTATGCATTCTGTTCTATTCAGTGCTAGGCACTTTTGGGTTAAGAAAGACAGAACAAAAAGTTGTAATCCATTGTGAACCATCCCAGGATGGTTGGCACTGGGGATCCCAAGCACCAATAGGACCCAGCACCGATGCAGAAGAGGGCCTGGGGCTGTGTTAGTCCCATACCAGGGACAGGCTGCCAACCACCGTCCCTTCCTTCAATTCGTGCTCTTGTTACAATTTCATTGTTGAGGCCCTAAGGCTCAGAGAAGGGAGGTCACCTGCCCAAGGTCACACAGGTCTGAGTACCAAGCCCAGTCCACACTGAAGGCTGGGATCAGCCCCCTTTATTCAGGGCAAACCCTTGAAGCAATCTCAGGTTCTCCCGCAGGCCCGGAAATAGAGCCATACTGCCACCTAAGACACCCAGGAGAGGAGAAGAGGCCAGGAGCCAATTCTGAACGGCTCAGCAAAGCCACTGCCAGCCACGGAGGCAGGGAAGCCTCTGGCTGCTCTGAAATACAAGCAGCAGGACAGGAGGTTCCCAGGAGGGCACCAGACAAGGGCCTTGGCAGCGCACAGGCAGGTCGGCTCAGGCCAGGCAGGGCAGCAGCCCAAGTGTGGGAAGGAGCAAGCTGGAGAGCACAGAGGCCTCTCAGGCTGCAGCTCCTTCCAGTGGGGGCCTGGGGATGCCATGGGGAGGGGGTTACGGGGATAGGGGAGTCAGTCTCTCCTACACAAGCTGGGGCCCAACTCCCTACTGCAGGTGTCCCCAGGCGGGGGTGCCTGGCCAGGTGGCTCCCAGGCACAGGCGCTATCCCTCCTCAGCATCTGCTCAGAGACAGGGCCGTGCTCAGCTTGGAGCCAGGAGGACAGGAACTTGTCCATGCACAAGGATGGGCAGGAGGCAGGACCCACAGCCTCCAGGCTGCCCAAGAGCCCTCAGCAGCCCCACGGCTGGCAGGGGGCTGCACAGGAAGTGACAGGGCCTTGTGCTCTCCAGAGGCAAGTGCTGGCCCAGCCGGTGGCAGTTAGCCGGGTGTGTGTCTGACATAAAATCCATCAACGAACCCCCTGCTGACAGGTCTTTGGCTGTGTTCCCTCCTAAGTAGCTGAGAAGGGAAGTGGCCTGGCAGAAGGGAAGGCAATGGGGGGTCCCCACCATTCCAGAAGGGCCTCCCCCCAACCCCAGCTGCAGGACTCCCAAGCTAGCGACACAGAGAACACTTGGAGGAGGAAAGGATAGGAGGACATCACCCCTCATGGTGGGCCACAGAGCCTGGCCGAGAACGGGGCAGAACAGTCACCGCCCTGATCTGGACACCTCATCCCCGCCACAGTCCCCAACACACAACAGCATCCGTTGGGGCCACCTGTACCGGGCACCAGGCACTGGGCACTCACAGTAAGGGTCCTGCCACTGCCCTCAGGGAGCCCCCTCGAGGGTTCTTAACCCGGGCTCTGTGAACTAGGAGAAGAGAGCACTCCAGCTTCATTTTCACTCACCTCTGAGAGTTGGCATTTCCTTCAATTAATTACGAATGGAGGCTACAAACTCCAACAGCATTAGCAGCACCTGTGCCTGTCACCACAGCCCTCGCAGGGATTTTCATGTCTCCCTACAGTTGTTGCAGATAAATCAAGAGTGTTTACATTCACCGCTCCTTACAAATTACGGAAGTCGTGAGACCCACCGCTAGGTCTTGTTATGGCATTAATAAAAATGCACATGAAAAATCTGTACACCAGTGTTCACTGCAGCACTATCTCCAATAGCCAAAAGGTGGAAACAACCCAAGTGTTCATCAACAGATTAATGGAGATACAAAATGTGGTGCATCCACATAGTGGAGTATTACTCAGTGATAAAGAGAAATGAAGTTCTGATACACGCTGCAACATGGGTGAACTTGAAAACTTTATGCTAAGTGAAAGAAACCAGACATGGAGGACAAACTATTCCATTTATATGAAATTTCCAGAATAGGCAAATCCACAGAGACAGACAGTAGATTAGTGGTTGCTTGGGGCTAGGGAAAACGGAGGGTTGGGGTGATAGCTAAAGGGCACAGAGTTTCTTTTGGGGATGATGAACATGTTCTAAAATTGATCGTGGTAAATGTTGCACATCTCTGTGACTATACTAAAAGCCATTGAATTTTACACTTTATATGGGTGATGTGTATGGTATGTGAATTATATCTCTATAAAGCTGTTATAAAGAAAAGTATGATGACGATAACAATAAAAAAGCACATGCATTGCTGCATTATAATTTTTTCAGTGTTGATAACTTTATTTCAGTAGAATTGGTTTCCTTTGTATATGATGCATTTGAAAACATTATTTTGATGAGGGCTCCGTGGGCTTCACCAGACTGCCAAGAGTGTGCATGATACAGAAATGGTGAGGAGATTGACCAGCAAACCAGGTGTTACGCCTGCAGCTGTGCTGAACACTATTATAGGGAGGATGAGAGGCTTCCCGCAGGAGGGATGGCGAGCAGGAGTTAGCCAGGCAAATGGGGCTCCCAGCACTTCCAGCCAGGGTCAAGGGTCCTCGGGGACCCCTCTTTGCCTACTGTTAAGGAGACTCTCAGCAGCCCGATCCCACCCTTGACTGGCATTACAGCACCGGTTCCCTGGATCAGTTCCGGATCTTTTTTAGGTTCAACAGTGGCCAAGTCAAAGAGTCCCCAACTAGACCTGTAACAAGGGCTGTTTTCAACATGGGAAGTTTACATTTAATGGGAATTTCTTTCAGAGCTCTTGTCCATGGGATGGGGGAGAAAAACGATAAGGTGGTTAGAATCAGCCAGACATGCTGACTGGTCAGGAGGGGGCTTGAATGCCAGTCTCGGTCCTATGCTTTGCCTGTGGGTGACGGGGAGACATTGAAAGCACTTATGCCAGGGCTGGCAGGGTCATCATGGGGCACATGGATTGCAGTGGGAGAAATGGAAGGCAGGCCAGTAAGGAGGATAGGCAGAGGTCCACGAGACAGAGAAGGCTGTGGGTGCCTGCTGCTCTGCCCTGCCCAGCATCCACACTTTCTCCTCCCAGTAACATCAACCTGGTTTTCCTACAAGGCCCTAGCCCTCCCCCTCTCCAGGTTCCAGTGGTTTAGTCTGAATAACACTACACCCTTCATCCGGGCCACAGTGATTTGCTCAAAGGTCGGCATGTGGCCCAAGTTGGCCACTGAGACTCAAACTCCAGATTCTTGCTGAGCCAGTAGGGGAAGCAAAGGTTTTCTGTTTCTGCTGGGGCGCAAAGTTGGTGCAAAGTGAGCTTAGAGCCACTGGGAGAGTCTGCTTGGAGGCACAACCAACACACGGGGGAGACAGAGCTGAGACAAGGCAGGGGCTGCGGGAGCCAGACCTGGGAGCCCATGCATTCCCTCTCTGGCTTAAGCCACTTCACCCTGAGTTTTCTCTGTCACTTGCAGTCACAGGAGTCCAGACCTGGGTCAGGCCTGTGTGGAGGGATTGGGCAACAGGTATGGGAGGAGGCCTGGACTGAGACCCCAGCAGCCACTCAGTCACATCACCCAGATTCATGGCCTAAGACACTACAGGACAGGCAGTCTTCCTTCTTGGAGGATGGGACAGGAAGGGGCACATGCACCCCCTTCTCTGGCCAGTGGCTCCGGACACTCTCCACCCACAAAGGCTACTCCTCCGCCTTGCAGAGTCCACTCTCCATCTGAGTCTGCCTTTCCCTCCCAGGGCCTGCCCGCCAACAAGACTCTCTTCTCTTGTTCCAGCTGGGAAATCTTCCACATCCTGGCTAATTGTGTTCAGGTGGGAAGGATCTGGTGGAAGAAATGGTGTGTGTGCAGTGTTCACCCCCCAGTCCTGGCAGCTGCCCCAGGAATGCTGCATCGGCAGGAAGTGATGGAGGACCCTCGACCTCAGCCATGTCCTGATGGGCTCTTGGTGATGTCAGTGGCTCTTGGCCTCATCCAGTAAACATCTGTTTCTTTATTCTGACCCAAGAATTCCATTTCAGAACAGTCACAACCTCATCTGGCAGCAGGCAGGCCAGTTGTGGCCTGAGGCAGGGAGAGCATCCTATCCCCAGCAGCCTGGCCCCCCAAGCCCTGCCTCCCTATACCTCACACCCAGCCCAAGCCCAGCCCAAAGACCACTCAGAAATGATTAATATCTGCTTTGTGCTTCAGAACTTTCCAAGTACTTTCACACTTTGGTTCCTTCTAGCAGGACCATGAGGAAAAGATTACCTTGTAATAACAAAAGCTATTCGTTACTAAGTGCTGGCCACGAGCCTTATTTCATTTAATCCTCATAATAACCCACCAGAGTAGTTACTACTATCAAGTTTTACCTTTTACAGATGAGAGAAGTATGGCTCTGAGAAATCAGAGGCTCAGTGAGTGAGAGAAGGAGCCAGGATGAAATGCACTTCGTGGAGAAGACCATGTCTGACTTCAATGTATTGTTAGCTCCCTGCACAGGGTCTTACACAGAGCTGATGGTCCATAAACCAGAATCATGGAAGGGAGAAAGAAATGACCACCTACAAAGTCCATGCTGCATCCATCTCCAAAGAAGGGGCAGTCTGAGGGACAAAGCAGGAAATAAAAGCAGGTGAAGCGGCCAGTGTGATTGCCCGGAGCTGTGGGACCCGTTTAGAGAACTCTGGCCCTGCTCAGCTCTGGCCTTGGAGAGTGCAGGCCTAGAGACACCAGATCTCCCAGGTTCTCAAGAGAAACTGGAACTCTGGAGCTTTGTGAGAAATTTGTCAAACACTGGGAAGGCCAAACAAAACACGTCTGCGGGGTGGACATGGCACATGGCCCACCAGTTTGCAAACTCCGCCCAACACAATGAGAAAATTCAAGTTCAGAGAAGTCATTTCATCCGTACGTGGCAAGCCAGGGACTCAAACAGGGCTTTGAGTTCCAAATTCATGTGGAGCTTTCAGGTTATACAACTGGATCCACTTGTTAACAGGCTTCTGAAAGTGTCTCACCGAACTGCAGCCCCAACTGAACCGCAAGGCACTTGTTGAAATACAGTGAAGTTCCTGCCAGCCCTGCAAACAGTCCACTGTTCCCCAGCCACAGTGCATCACCTAACAGACCATCCCACGCTAACAGAGGCTCCCGGACCTAAGGAGGAGGCTGCCCGTCACTGCCGCCCCTCCCCTACCAGGCTCTACTTGGTGCAACAGACCAGGGGAAAAAAACGCTGCTTCCCTGCGGGTAAGTGAAGAAGGGGAGTCCCTGGGTGGTTCAAGTGGTTAAGATGCTCAGCTGCTAACTGAGAGGTTAGATTCAAGTCAACCAGAGGTCCCTCAGAAGAAAGGCCTGGCAATCTACTTCTGAAAAATCAGCCACTGAAAACCCTATGGATAGCTATATGGAATCAAATTGACAATAGCAACTCAAAAGATTAGATAGGAACCTTAGGGGACAGTGAGTTTTTGTTAATGGTGAGGAACAACTCAGAGGAGGGTGAGAATGGTTTCACGACTCAAAGAAACTAATCAATGTTACTGAATTGTACATGTAGAAACTATTGAACTGGTGTATGTTTTGCTGTGTATATTCTCAACAACAACAAAATAATTTAAAAAACTAACAAACAAAAGAAAACTGTATGGTGCGCAGTTCTACTCTGACACACATGGGGTCGCTGTGAGTTGGAGTTGACCCAACGTCAACTGGTAAGTGAAGCTGAGAGGTCCATTAGGCCAAGGCTTGTACACTCTGGGCCCACCACCACCACCATCCACAGAAAGAGAAGCACCACCTGGTCCAATCATCTACCTTAGATGGCAGGCTAGATGCTGTGAAGACATGGCTGTGGTTCCCATCAAAAATTACTGAAGTTCACCTTTACACACCCTAACCAACACAACAAAACTTACAATAGATAATTAAAATGAATACATACAGAGAACAGACAAAAACATTATCAATTGCAGAAGACATGATCGCATACTTAGAAAATCCTCCTCCAAGAAAACCAGCACAAAAATGAAAAAAATCATAATAAAGAAGTTGATGAAAATGTCTATAAATGCAAAATAAATGTAGAAACTTGCATATCTGGGAATGCGAACATGGGAGACACCCATGCAAGAGATTTACTTTTAAAAGCTTTTTTTAATGAGTATCCCTGTTTCGCTGCTACCAAAATGTTCGAATCCACCGGCCTCTCCTTTGAAACCCATGGGGCAGTCCTACTCTGTCCAATAGGGTTGCTATGAGTCAGGGTGGGTTTTTTTTTGGTATCCATGTTTTGCATTTGTGCCGCTGTGATAATGGAAGATTGACTTGCTGAAGCACCTGGGGAAGGTGGAGCGGCTGGGCTGCGTGTGATCAACAGCAGGTGAGGCCGGGGAGCCTCACATGACACGGGACAGGTAATGCTGGGCTCTCGGGTTCACCAGATCAACAACGGCTTTAAAGTGTTGGCTGCAGTTGTGCAAATACACATATAATTTGTACTAAAATGTCATGTTTAGCTCTGTTTGCTCTTTGGGAATGAAGACGTCTAAACTGGGAATATCTTTAATTTGGAACAAGTCAGTTCTCAGGTATTCTGAGAAAGTGTGGTCATCTACTGTATTATAGATGTAAAATATTCCTACGGATCTATAGGAATCTGCTGTAAAATATAATGGATAGGGTCCTTTCACAATGCCAATAAAAATCTCAAACTCTTAGTCATAAACCTACTGGGAAACACTTTAAAAGATTTGAACCAATGTTCTTGTTTCCCAGAGAAAATTAAATACCATGAAGATAGCATTCACTTGTTCAGCAAAGATTTGCTGAGGCCCAACGCAATCTAGGCACTATCTTAGATCTGCAATATCACCCAAAATAAAGATTTCCTTATGATATTGCTTAAGATCAAAAGAAAGCACACCAACATCCATTTGGAAAACAGACAAAAATAGCCACAACATTTTATCAAGTCACAATGATAATACTTGCTCTATCAGATATTAGAGCCTATTGCTAAGCAACAATAATTAAAGAGCCTGGTGCTGGTGCAAAAAGGAAAACAGAGAGGCCAGAAACAAACCATGAACTCTGTGAACTTCATAGATGATGGAATATGCATCCCAAAGTCATGAGGAAAGGGTGAATCCATAAAAGAACGGTACTGAGAAAACAGGGCAGCAATTTAGAGGGGAAAAAAAATTAAAATTAACATCTTATGCAGTACTACTAAATACATTCCACTTGAATTAAAGGAGTTAAATATTTAGAGGGCAGTGGTGGTTCAGTGGTAGAATTCTCATCTTCCATGTGGGAGATCCAGGTTCGATTCCCCACCTATGCACCTCATGTGCAGCCACCACCCCTCTGTCAGTGGGAGCTTGTGTGTTGCTATGATGCTGAACAGGTTTTAACAGAGCTTCTAGACTAAGACAGACTAGGAAGGCCTGGCAATCTACTTCCAAAAATTAGCCACTGAAAACCCTATGAATCACAGTGGTCCAATCCCATTGTGCATGGGGCCGCCAGAGTCAGGAGCCAACTAGATAGCAGCTAACAACAACAAACATTTAAATATCAAATTAGGGAAAAAAAGAAAATATATATAACATAGCACTTCTTTGAAAGGCTGATTATTTTCTACGGACTAACTGAACAGAAGAAATCAGTAGCAGACTCCTGGTGATTTGACCAGGAAAAATGAAAGTCGACAAAATAAAATAAAAAAGGGAACACTGCAAATATAAATCCATTCAAGCTAACAAAGGGTTAATGTCTAGCCCCAAGGAGGACCAATCAGATCCAAAGGAGGAAAGTTGGGGAGAAGTAACCACCCAGTTATCAAAGCACCACAAATTTCAACAACAATAGGGTTGCTCCCACCCCTACATAATTAACCAAAAGCTAATACCCAAGATGAGGGCCCCAGGCCACACCAACCCCAGTAGGACCAGGAGGTCCTCAGGAACCCAGGTGGGCACCTGGGGCCAGTTGGGGAGGGCTTCAAAGACCCTGCACCCAGCAGCCCATCCAGACAGGCTATACCAGCTGCCCTCTCCCAACCACACACAGTCCCAAGCATCTGCTCCCTCCAGAGGCCACAAACTGACCATAATCAAAGCTGCCCCAGTGGGAGCCACCTTCAGCTGCCAGCAGCCTCGCTGGGTCTGCCCCTGGTTTTGATTCTTTGCTTTAAGGCCTTAGGACACAGGAGCTCCTCAAAGAGAAGAATGCAGCAACTCCAGTGACAGGGCAGGGCCTGGCACACACTTCCCGCCCCTTGGGTGTCCGCTGACGCCCCCACAACACTAGCACCCCTCAACGCAGAGGCCAGCTGCACGTCAGCCCTCACTCTCTCCCTTGCCCCGGTGCCCTTGTGCAGGGACCACCTGCACAACCTTCCAGTCAGCCTCACCACTAGGACGCTCCAGCGCGGGCTCTCAGGCACTCCGACAGGAAAGACAGTACTCATAGGCCAGGCCGGTCCTGTCTGAGGTGGGGGCTCCTCTGCAGGGCAGGGTGAGCCCTGGACCTTGTTTGCTGAGATGTGCTCAAAGAACTCAGCCACCAAGGAGAGGAGGAGGAACCCCCGTGGTTGCAATGAACTGTGTTGGGGGAGGGGAGGTTCTCCTGTACCTCTGAGGGCAGCAAAAGTTTTACCTGGAGCTTTGCCTTCAGTGGGGCGAGCCCAGGCTCTGGGCTCTGTGTGACCTGGGGGAGTTCACTCCCCTCCCTGTATAGTAGGATGAATCATCGCTGGTTCCCAGAGTGCGCCTGTAGGGAGTAGGTGATGATGTAAATATGAACGTGTCCATGTGCGCAGACTGAGGCTACAGTAGGCAGCCTACCATAAGGAGCCCACAGCCTGGCTGATGGGGGGCTCATTCTGTGAAGGAAAGGGGGCAGGAAGAGGGGAGAAGGCAGGGGAAGAGAGGAGAAAGAAGGGGAGTGGAAGGAAAAAAGGAAAGAGAGGAGAAGAGAGAAAAGTGGAGGTGGGGGAGAGAGAGGAGGGAGGAAGAAGGATACAGAGGAGGGGAGGGAAGAGAATAGAAGAGAGAGGAAAGGGAAGGGAGGGGTCTGAGCCAGGACCCAGCCCCACCACCCACCCAGCTGACAGCTGTCTCGGAAGTTGCATTTTGGGGCTGCTCAAGATACACAGGCCTCTCCAGGTCAGTGTGGCTGAGGCCTGGCAGGGGCCTCCCCTCACTCTACAGAGCCCCCCAGGCTATGGGCCAGCCTCAGACAAGACCATCCTGGCTATGACAGACCCAGCCCGCAGCTAGCGAGCTGGGGGAGAGAGAGACACTGGAAGGAGAGGCTCCAGGCAGGGCATGGTGGGGTGGGGCACCGAGGAGTGCACCCACTCCTGCATCACCCCACCGGGGTCTGCAGGACCAGTGCTGAGCGCACTGCTCCCCACGCACCCTCCGTGTTTGTTCAGCCCTCT
The DNA here is from genome assembly GCF_000243295.1 of Trichechus manatus latirostris. Lineage (NCBI taxonomy): Eukaryota > Metazoa > Chordata > Mammalia > Sirenia > Trichechidae > Trichechus > Trichechus manatus. The sequence continues at coordinate 2,348,014 of NW_004444117.1, forward strand.
CTGTGGTCAGCCTGCTGTGTGGCGTTGGAGTCCACACCCTCTCACTTGCCCACTTCCTGTGAGAGCCCCGTCCCGATGGGGGCGGCCTTGGGGATGCTCTGCAACGGGGCTGCCCTCTTTCTGCCAGGGCTCTGAATTTCCAGGCAAGAGGCCCAAGGGCAGAGAGGGTTAGGAACCAACACCCCAGCAGCCAGCCTTGCTGCAGGAGCTTCCCTGGTTCTGGGCGCTTCCAGGCCTGGCCATCCCACCTGGCCATCATTTTCCGCCCCCCACCCCCCAGCCTTCCATGACATTCCCTTCTGACTGGGGCTGGCCACTGCTGTTCTCATATGCTCCATCAGACACATGGCCTGCAAGGCAGGTGGTATCATCACTGGGGAGGCTGAACAAGAGGAGAGGCAGGACCAAAGGTCTGTCAGGCCTTACAACTGATGACTTTCCTCCGGGTCTGGGGACCCCCACTTTCGTGTGCGTAAGACTTTCCAGTGTGGCTTTTGCAAAAATGCAGAGCCCCAGGTCCTGCCCAGATGTGATAAATCAGCATCCCTCAGGGTGGGGCCTAGGCGTGGGTATTTATTCATAGCTCCCCAAATCCAAGGTCTGTCAGTTGGCAGACAGACAGCAAGATGAAAAACTCTTACTCTGTGCACAACCAGCCACAGATTTTCCCTAAGGGAGGCGACTGTCTTTGTTTGGAAAAATACCTTTTACAAGCACATGCAATACAACGTAAAGGCAGGTGGGACACTGAGGGTCTGTGTTAGCTGATGCCAACACTTCGGAGAGGAAGGCAAACCCTCTGCAAGATCCAGGAGGAGTATTTAGGAGATGGTTCTAGAAAAGTTGGATGAGGCGTGAGAGACACCACTGAGAGAAAGGAAACCTAACGAGATGAGGTGGAAATTCCCCCACCTGTGAGGTCTGAAAGGGCATTCTAAGAAGTGATGCATGTTCCACCTGAAGCCACCTGGAAGGCTGGGAGGGACACCCTCCTCCATCTTCCCCACCCCATGCTCAGGAGAGCCTCCTTCTCCCCACATGTGCTTCCTGTGTGTGGTTTCTGACAGCTGTCAGTGGGGACTGGGTTTCATTTATGGGCCAGCAAAGTGGGCAACTGAGGAGAGCTGGCAGCACCCCCAAGGCGGAGGTAACCCAGGAAAACACAAGCCCGCCTAGATTCAAAAACCACAGCATCTCGGGTTTTGCAGGGTGGGGAGGAGTAGGTGGGGTGTTAGACACATTTTATCTATATTTCAGCTCCTTCGCTGATAGAAGTGAGAACTTAGAAAACTAGAAATCAGAGGATATTGCTTTCACATGAAATCCATCTTAATCCGGGAGCAAGCATTATATTAAGCAAAGAACCGCCAGGGGCGTTCCCATTAAAGTCAGGCACAGCCAGGATGTGCGGAGCCACTGCTGTTATTTAACAAGACTCTGAAGGTTCTAGACGTGTCGGTTGGAAATGACCGTCCAAAATTATCATCATTTATAGACAGTACAACTGTATACCTGGAAAACCCAAGGGAATCTGCAAAGATATATTAGAATTAATGCGCTCAATCAAGCAGGTTGATAAAAGATAACTATATAAAAATCAATAGCCTTCCTGTATACCAACAATAGATGGAAAGGATTCAATTTACAATGTTAAAAAGAAAAAAAAAATACTTGCAATAACCCTAATAAATGAGTGACCTACATAAAAAACGTATAATACTTTACTGAGCAACATCAAAAACAGAATTAAATAAAAAATACACCATGTTGCTCGTAAATATTGTACATTATGTCAATTCCTCCTTTAACTAGTTTCTAAGTTAATTAAGTGTCAATCAAATTCACAAGAAATTTTTCTAACCTGACAAAACAATTCTAAAATTCATTTGAAAGAATAAACAGATGTGACCAGCCAAGAAATTTTTGTAAAAGAATAGCAGCAAAGAGGGAAGTACCCAACCAGATGTTTCAGAGCAGCGCTGTCCAACTGAAATAGAAAGCCGGCTTCCTAGGTAGCCACGTTGAAAAAAAAAATTAACAGAAATAGATGAAATTAATTTTAATAACATTTAACCCAATATACTCCAAGTATTATTATTTCAATATGTGAGTTAATATTTTAAAAGAATCAGTGCGATATTTTACACCTTTTTGTACTAAGTCTTTGAATCCAGTGCGTATTTTGCACTCAGGGAATCTCTCAGTTCAGAGTAGCCGTGTTTCAAGTGCTCAATACCCACGTGTGGTTTGTAGCTACTGCACTGGACGGTGCAGCTTTAAAGTATTGTAAAGCTCTAATAATGAACACAGTACTGGTGCAAGAACAGACTGACAGATGTGGTATCGCTTAACCTGAGGTTTCATTTGCAACCAACTGGAGATTATATGGAGTCCCTGGGGGGCACAAATGATTAAACACTTGGCTACCAGCTGAAAGGTTAGCGGTTCAAACCCACCCAGAGGCACCTTGGAAGAAAGCCCTGGTGATCTGCTTCTGAGAGGTCACAGGCATGAACACCCTATGGAGCGAAGTTCTACTCTACACACACGGGGTTGCCATGAGTCAGAATCACTGGATGGCAACTGTTTTTTGTTTTGTTTTGTTTTTGTGGGGGGGGGGTGGGAATGATAGATAGACAGGTAGGTAGGTAGGTAGATAGATAATGTCCACGCTCTTGAACCGCTTTTTATCACAATTACAAACTTTGAATGAAACGTAAATACGCCTTATTTGCCATGTGGTCCCAATCTCTACTTTCAAAGGAGATATACCCAGGTGCCCACATAGAAAATGTCTTCCAGAAGTTACACTGTGATAGGCAAAAAGTCATGGTGTACATGGAGAAGCACAGAGACAGCAGAGTTTGTAGCTTTGGCTTCAGTGAAGCAAGTATCTGTCACTGGAGGAATGGCACAGTACTGGGTGCCAGGCAGCGAGGAGTCTACCACTGCCCTCAGGGGGCCCCCTCAAGAGTTCTTAACCCAGGCTCTGTAAGCTGGGACAGGAGATCACGCCAGCTTCATTTTCACTCACCTCCAATAGTTGACATTTTCTTCCTTTATAAATGGAAGCAACAACCGCAACCGAATTACTTAAAAATTACACAAGTTGTGAGACCCGCTGCTAGATCTTATTATTTGATGCGTTAATAGTAAAAAAAAAAGCATATGAAAAACTTGTACATGAATGTTCATAGCAGCATTAGATACCTTGGCCAAAAGGTGGAAACAACCCACGTGTCCATCAACAACAGAATGGATAAACAAAATGTGGCATGGCCATACAATTCTTTCGCCATAAAAGGAGAGAGGTACTGATACATGCTACAATGTGGATGAACCTTGAAATCATTAGCTAAATGAAAGAAGCCAGCCACAAAGGACCACATACTACTTGATTTCATTTACATGAAATGTCCAGGATAGGTAGATCTATAAATAGATTAAGGGTAGCCAGGAGCTCGGGTATGGAAGAAGGTTTCTTTTGGGGGGTGCTGAACATGTTCTAAAATGGCCTGTGGTGATGATTGCACATATCTGTGGATATACTAAATCACTGAACTGTACACTTTAAGTGGGTGAATTGTATCCCATACTTTAACAGAGGGAGGAAGGCACATAAAAGTGGAAGAAGCTACGTCATGCTTTGTCACCAAGAGATGTGCAAAAGCACAGCAACCACATGCTAAGCAATGCAGCAGACGCAGGAGAAATGGAAACTTCTTGGGGTGGCTGAGAGCCACTGACAACGAGGGGCTGGAGTGACTGGTGCCTGTGCCCCAAGGACTTCAGTTAAGGCTCCAGGTTGTGGTTAATTGGGAGTGGTACATAAAGTATCCGTGTATCCTATGATTAATGCATTTTAAACTCAATCAAACGGGCAATGTTTACCAAACGCCAGGTCTCTGAGGAGTGCTTTCTGTGTGCTCATGTCTTCAAAGCCCAGGCGGGTTAGTGTTGCTGGAATCCCCCTTCCAGAATCTGAGGTACTGAGGCTCGGAGATTTCGAGGCCCTAGTCCAGCTGCATAGTCACAGGTGGCAGAGATGACAGTGTGACACTCGCCAGCCTCTCTAGCCCATGTAAGTCTGCTGCTTCCCCCTGGTAATCATTGAAACGTGTCCACGGGTCACTGACCCATACGGCAGGGGCAGGGGCAGCACTGAGGCTGCCCCACCTCTCAGGCAGTGCCAGGCTTTGGGCCTGGATGCCAGGGTTTCCCTTGCTCTGAGGTGAAGCTGCATGCCCCACTCCACAGACTCTGGAGTAGACATGCAGTGTAATTTAAATTCATGGACGAGCCTGAGGAGCCGGCTCCAGGCTCGGTAATAAGTTCTCCATATTAATGGCAGCATCACAGACCTGGTGGACAGTTGACATTTAATATGAAACATACACAGCAGAGTGAAAGGCTCCTACCTGGGGACCTCCCATGGCGGAGCACCTGCGGGTGGGGGGATCGAAGGCAACACCAACATTCAGGGGGCAGGGGTCTTCCTCTCCCCTCAGCACATCCACTCCACCTCAGCCCTCTCCCCATGCAGGAAGTCCCTGCCAAGATCAAACACTCAAACAAGCATGCACACGCACACCCAAATGCACACACAAATACTCCTGTATACAGACACACACAAGCTCTTGCATGCACACACATTAACACACACACATGCATACTCACATGTGTGTACATGCTTACTCAACATATGCATACAGAAACACACACACAAATATACAGACATGCTCGTGCAAATGCACATACACCCACATGCATACTCGCATAGCACATTCACATGCACACATACATACACCCACAGACACACTTGCATATGCACTCCTACATGTTCATACACACATGCACACACATGCTCACTCAAATGCACCACACACACTCAAAGGTACATACACATACTCCTACACAAAGACACACACATATATCCATATGCATATGCACATTCTCATGGGCAGACACTCACATATGTATGCACATGCTCACTCAGATGCACACACATGCAGATACCCACACACACTCACTGCCATGTATTCACATGTATACTCATACAGGTGTGCACATGCACACACACACGTGCACTCATGTGCACGCTCCCACAAGCATGCAAGAGACGTGTGTGCACACATGCATAGGCATACAAACATGTACACACACAGCAGCCTGCTGTGTCTGGCAGCAGCACAGGAACCCCTGGGCTGCTGGAGACGGGGAAGGTGGCAGGAGTAACAAAGGCTGCGTGTGCCTGTCCATACAGATCCAGGGTCCCCAGGGGCCTATGCACATTTGCCCCTATGGGTCCTGATAAACCAGACCCCAGTGACAGCTCAGGACATCATGCAGCTGCCCCAGCCTTGATGCTAAGTGACGCACTGGGCATGGGGACATCCCTGTGGCTCAGGGTGGACAAGCCCCTCACTGACTCCTCTGCTCATGCTGGCCTTGGCACCATCTTATGATTCTCAAAGTAGGCTGAGTGAGGACCCTGTCTTTTCCACTGTGGCTTTGGGAGGGCCTTCACTCACTCACTCACTGAGTGCTGGGACGCTAGGGGATGGGACAGAAAAGGTGAGAAGGTGCAGACATCAGTGACCAGGGAAGGACTGCCGCTTCCCCAGCCTCCTCTCCTGGAAAACAGGCAGACTGTGGGAGAGAGGAAGCAAGAAGACACGTGGCTGGCCAGTGCTCACAACAGCACATGGCACACGATCAGTGCTGAAAAAAACGGCAGCTGCTACTGGGACTCTCCTCACTTACAGAAGAGAAAAGCTGAGGATCAGAGAGGGACGGAGATCTGTCCAAGGTCACACAGCTGGAAGCACAGAAGTGGGGAATGGAGCAAAAGCTGCCTGTGATCAGGGCCCTGTCTCTGGCCCCAAGACCAGGCTAAATCTGACCCACCATCAGGGAAATGTAGGAGGGTATGTGAGAGAGAGCTTTAATCTCTCAGGAGCTAGCACGTTTGCTTGAGGGCAGAGGAACCCCAGTTTCTTCACCCTGATCTGTGATCACCCAAGGCTCCAGGGAAGGAAGCAGACACACACACACACACACACACACACACACACACACACACACACACACACACGGCACAACCCTGCGTTCAGCCCAGTGGCTTGCCTGTGACCCTGCTTCCATCCACCCTCCCCAAGCAGCTCTCTGGGGCTGCAAAAAAGTGAAGAGTCCCAGGCAGGGTAAGATGGGTGAGAAAGGAGATGAAGTGGGGCCAGGAGATGGGGAGCTAGGCCCGAGCTGCAGTGTTCTCATACCTGAACCTGGGGTCACCTTCAACTAGCTCTCAGAGAGAACCCCTCAGGGCCTTCAACCATGGTGAAAGTCTGCAAGGCAGCTAGGTTAGCCATCTGCATTTTACATGTGAGAGACCAAGGGCCTAAAAAGTGAAGGGAGATGCCCCAGGAGAACAGCAGCACTGGGGCATGAGGCAGCCTGGCAGTCCAAGGCACCCACAGTAGCTCTAAGGAGATGTTGTTGTAGGTGGCACATTCCCATGGAGTTCTGTCCTGCTGCCTGCATTTAACTTGTGCGAATCATCTCTGCCCACTCAGCAGAGTATTTTATTTATTTATTTTAACTCTAGTTTAGGTTAAGGTTTACAGAACAAATAGTTTATCATTAAGCAGTTAGTACACATATTGTTTTACGACAATGGTTAACAACCCCACGACATGTCAACAGTGTCCTTTCTCAAACTTGAGTTCCCTATTAAAAGATTTCCTATCCTGTCCTGCCTTCTAGTCCTTGTCCCTGGGCTGTTGTGCCCCATTAGACTCATTTGTTTTATGGGGCTGTCTAATCTTTGGCTGAATGGTGAACCTCAGGAGTGACTTCATTACTGAGTTAAAAAGGTGTCCGTGGGCCATATTCTCGGGGTTTCTCCAGTCCCTGTCAGGCCGGTAAGTCTGGCCTTTTTTTGTGAGTTAGAATTTTGTTCTACATTTTCCTCCAGCTCTGTCCAGGACCCTCTGTTGTGATCCCAGTCAGAGCAGTCAGTGGTGGTAGCCGGGCACCATCTAGTTGTACTGGACTCAGGCTGGTGGAGGCCGTGGTAGTTGTGGTTCATTAGTCCTTTAGACTAATCTTTTCCTTGTATCTTGTTTTCTTCATTCTCCCTTGCTCCCGAAGAGGTGATACCAGTGGAGTGGGTTTTAAGACCCCAAACGCTACTCACCAAGTTAGAATGTAGAACATTTTCTTTATAAACTGTATTATGCCAATTGAACTAGATGTTCCCCCGAGACCATGGTCCCCATAGCCTTCTGCCCAGCAATTCAGTCCCTCAGGGAGTTTGGATCTGACTATGGAGCTCCCATGACCTTTCCTTGTACAAGTTGTGCTGGCTTCCCCAGTATTGTGTACTGTCTTACCCTTCGCCAAAGTTACCACTTATCTATTGTCTATTTAGTATTTTCCCCCATCCCTCCCACCCCTCATAACCGACAAAGATTGTTTCTTTTTGTGTGTAAACTTTTTCATGAGTTTTTACGGTAGAAGTCTCACACAACATTTGTCCTTTTGTGATTGACTTATTTTACTCAGCATAATGTCCTCCAGTTTCATCTGTTATGAGATGCTTCACAGATTCATCATTGTTCTTTATCTTTGCTTGATACTCCATTGTGTGTATGTACCATAGTTTGTTTATCCATTCATCTGTTGATGGGCATCTAGGTTGTTTCCATTTTTTGCTATTGTGAACAGTGCTGCAATGAACATAGGTGTGCGTATGTCTATTCGTGTGACGGCTCTTATCTCTCTCGGATATATTTCTAGGAGTGGCATTGCTGGATCCTATGGTATTTCTATTTCTAGCTTTTTAAGGAAGCGCCATAACATTTTCCAAAATGGTTGTAAAATTTTGCATTCCCACCAGCAGTGCATAAGAGTTCCAATCTCCCCACAGCCTCTCCAACATTTGTTATTTCCAGTTTTTTTGATTCGTGCCAGTAACGCCAGGGTTAGATGGTATCTCGTGGTTTTAATTTCCTTTTCTCTAATGGCTAGTGATCATAAGCGTTTCCTCATGTGTCTGTTAGCCACTTGAATGTCTTCTTTCGTGAAGTGTCTCTTCATTTCCTTTGTCTATTTTTTAATTGGATTATTTGTCTTTTTGTTGCAGACGTGTTGAATTTTCTTACAGATTTTAGAGATTAGACCTTTGTCTGACTTGTTATGTCCAAAAATTTTTTCCCAGTCTGTAGGTTCTCTTTTTACTCTTTTTGTGAAGTCTTTTGATGAGCATAAGTGTTTAATTTTTAGAAGATCCCAGTTATCTAGCTTATCTTCTGGGGTTTGTGTGTTGTTGGTTATAGTTCGTATCCTGTTAATGCCATGTATTAGGGCCTCTAGCGTTGATCCTATTATTTCTTCTATGAACTTTATAGTTTTAGGCTTTATATTTAGGTCTTTGATCCATTTTGAATTAGTTTTTGCATGTGGTGTGAGGTATGGGTCCTGTTTCATTTTTTTTTACAGATGGACATCCAGTTTTGCCAGCACCGTTTGTTAAAAAGACTGTCTTTTCCCCATTTGATGGACTTTGGGAGCTTGTCAAAGATCAGGTGACTGTAGGTGGGTGGATTTACATCTGGGTTCTTAATTCTGTTCCATTGGTCAATGTATCTGTCGTTGTACCAGTAGCAGGCTGTTTTGACTACCATAGCTGTGTAGTAGGTTCTGAGGTCAGGTAGGGCCAAGTCCTCCTACTTTATTCTTCTTCTTCAATAGTACTTTACTTATCTGAGGCTTTTTGCTTTTCCATATAAAGTTAATGATGAGTTTTTCCATCTCTTTAAAGAATGTTCTTGGTATTTGGATTGGGATTGCATTGTATTTGTAAATTGCTTTGGGTAGAATTGTCATTTTCACAATGTTGAGTCTACCTATCCATGAGCATGGTATGCTTTTCTATTTATGTAGATCCCTTTGGGTTTCTTGCAGTAGTGTTTTGTAGTTTTCTTTGTATAGGTCTTTTACATCCCTGGTTAGATTTATTCCTAAGTATTTTATTTTTTTAGGGACTATTATTAATGGTATTGTTTTCCTGATTTCCTTTTCATTGTTCTCTTTATTGGTGTATAGGAATCCAACTGATCTTTGTATGTTTATCTTGTATCCTGCTACTCATCAGCGCAGCATTTTTAAAGGGGAAGGCAATTTGCCAACCATTCCACTCAGCAGGGCCTGGCAGTGCCCATGAGAAGGGTTGCCAGTCTCCAACCCCAGCAGCCACCAGGGGTCCATGGGCCCCTCAGAGTGGTGGCATCTTGCTGCTCTGGGTGTTTGATTGTACAACAGGAACCTGAGCATCAGGGTTCAGAGACCAGTGACCCACTATGCTGAGTCTCATGAGGGGCCGGGGTCAGGTTCCACCATACCCCTTCCAAAACGATTCCAAGGGGAGAAGCCACCTCACACACAGAGTCACACAGACCTGTTATAACTCCAGGTGTCCTTATCGGTAAAATGGGGATAAGTGTTGCCAGGCTCACAGGACTACTGCAGGGATGCGTACGAAGCCATGAGCAGAGTACCAGGCAAGAGTGTGTGTGGAGAGAATGCTGACCCTGAGACCCCCCCTCCCGTGGATGCCCACCAGCTGCTGGGATTCCCCAATGGTGCACCACCTGACTGCCGAGGGCCCCCATCCAGGGCAAACAGGCTGCAGTGGTGGGGAGGTACCCTCCGAGGCCCAGGGAAGGAAGGTGGGCAGCCAATGCTGCCCTACCAGAAAGGGAGGGTCAGGAGGCAATTTGTGGTGGATACTGGTAGCCAGTCTCCCCAGAGTCCTCCCTCACCCCATCCTTCCCCCAGAATGTGTTCTTCAGGTGCAGGCCAGGGGGCGGGGCACATGACTCAGGCCTGAGCCAATCAGCACATCCCATTCATGAACCACAGTGATTCGTTACCAGATAGGTCATTTGACCTAAGCCAATCTAATCATAATGAGGCACAGGGCTGTAACAGGAGCCTCCAAAAAAATAGGCGCTTTCCCTTTTCCAATGGGCTATCCCCAGGGGTTTGAGCCACGTGGAGCAACTGCAGCCAGCATCCCCCAGGGAGCAGTGTCACACGGGGGAAGCTGAGCTGAGAAAGCAGGGTTCAGGTGACACCACTCAGCCCCTGGATCCCAACTGAATCCCAATTCCAAGCGTCCATAGATGCCTTCTCCACTGAAGTCTGGGTTTTAGACAATTGATATACCTCACGCACTCTGATGGGGCCACTGTGAGGTGGGTGGAGGGCCTGTGAGCTGATGCTTGGACAACTGGGGCACAAAGCCCCTGACCCATCTCTCCCCAACCCCAGTGAAGTAAGAACTCCTGCAGAAACTCCTTCCCTCCAACCAAAGAGCCTCCAGTGAGAAGCTGGTAGTGAGGCCCGTCAAGAGGTGGTGGGTGCTACACTTCAGGGGAAGTCAGCACATCTGGACTAAACCTAAGCTAAGAAGTTTCATGAATACAATCAAATACTTTGAGAGACAGAGTAGCAGGGGTAGGGGTCTGGGGACCATGCTTTCAGGGGACATCTAGGTCAATTTGCATAACAAAGCTTATTAAGAAAATGTTCTTCATCCTACTTTGGTGAGTGGCGTCTGGGGTCTTAAAAGCTTGCAAGCGGCCATCTAAGATGCATCAATTGGTCCCAACAACCTGGAGTAAAGGAGAATGAAAAACACCAAAGATACAAGGAAAGTATTAGCCCAAGAGACAGAAAGGGCAACATAAACCAGAGACTTCATCAGCCTGAGACCAGAAGAACTAGATGGTGCCCGGCTACCACCAATGACCACCCTGACAGGGAACACAACAGAGAGTCCCTGATGGAGCAGCAGAAAGATGGGGTGCAGAACTCAAATTCAAGTAAGAAGACCAGACTTAATGGTCTGACTGAGTCTGGAGGTGTCCTGGAAACTATGGCCCCTGGATTCTCTATCAGCCCAGAACTAAAACAATTTCCAAGGTGCAACTCTTCAGACAGGGATTGGACTGGACTGTGGGACATAAAGTGATACCCGTGAAGAGTCTGCCTCTTAGTCAAGTAGATACAAGAAATCAAAGGGGCAGCTTCTGTCCAGAGGTGAGATGGGAAGGCAGAGAGGGTTAGGAGCTGGTTGAATGGACATGGGGAATCGGGGTGAAAAGGAAGAGTGTGCTGTTGTTAGGGTCACATAACAATGTATGTATAAAATTTTGTATGAGGGACTAACTTGAAATGTAAACTTCATTTAAACTACAACGATTAAAAAAAAATTAAAAAAAGAAGCGGTGAGTGCTGCAGGAGGGAGCATGGAGAGAGGGTTGGCTGTGAAGGAATAAGGCTGATTTATCAGCAAACCCCCAGCACTGTCCCTGCCTGCCAAGTTGTCCTGCTGGAAGCCCAGGCCTATCCAAAGATGCTGCTGCCACCACAGTACCCAGCACTTCCAGATCTGCCACTAGAGCTCTTGTCAAGAGGCCTCAGGGCAGACACGTGGTCTTCACACAGGACTTGTTTGCCTGCACAATGTCAAAAGAATCAGGAATATGACACAGAAATCCAGGTTCTCTGAAGAAACATTAGAAGATCCGACAGCACCGAGCCTACACTCCTGAGTGTCAACAATCACCCAAGGGAGAAATGGCTACCCCCTTGAGATGAGCCATGGGCTCACCAGGGTCCTAACCTCTCCCTACTGCTACCTCGTCCCCTCACTTGTGTCTGGTCCCCATTTGGCCCCTATGGCATCTGAGTTTGCAACTCCAACTTTGGAGTTGCACTGTAAGAGTTCCCAAAGATGGCTGACTCCAACCCCCTACTTAACACCTAACAAACCAAGGCTCACAGAGGTGAAGAGCCCTGTCGAGGGTCACATGGTGAGTTACCAGAGCCAGGCCCAAGGTCTCCTCAGCCCCACCCAGTCCTTTCCCCATGCAAGATTCCCTTCCTTACTTAGTTTGGTTTAGATCAGGGATTTAAACTCAGGTCTCATTAACCCCAAGAAGGGCAGGAAAACCATGTACATGCACAAATGCATTCCTGAGGAAAAAGAGCCAGAGCTTTCAACTATCCTCCAAGGGGGCCTTCCTCACAGAGTGTGGATGTCATGGGGTCAGCAACAGAGAAGACAAGGAAGGAGAGGTGAGCTGGCCCTGGGCACTGGGGCACAGGGTCTCCATGGTGAGTCCCACCCCCTTCCCTGCACAGGCTTCCAGCCCCAACTTCCCATGCACTCTCATTTTATGGCTGCTCCACCCAGTCCCATGCTGGGCCCTGAGGGCACAGCCAGGGATGGGACAAGGGAATTCACAGTTGCACAAGGAAGCCAGACACCAAACAAATCATGATACTCGTGGTACAAGTTCCCTAGAAGTATGCAAATGCCCGGGAAGGCTTCCTGGACAATGTGACATTTAGCACAGACCGGCAGAGTGAGGCAGGTAAGGAAGGAGAAAGTAAGAATAGCCCAGGCAGAGGGAACAGCCTGTGCAAAGGCCCTGAGCTGGGAGTGGCCAGTGTTTGAGAAACTGAGCTACAGCCATGATGGGAAGTGCAGTGACAAATGAGGCCCAGATCATGGGGGCCTTGAATGCCAGGCCAATGGGGTTTTTTGTTTCTTTTTTTCAAGGGCAATAAGAAAGTCATTTAAAAATCTTAAGCAAAAGAGTGAGATGATTGGATGTGTGGTTTTTAAAAATCACTCTGGTTGTTGTATAGAGAATGGGTTGGTAGAGAGACACCAATTAAGAGGAGTTAAGGAACACAGGAGCAAAAGATGGTAGCTTGGAGTCAGGCAGCGGTGTTGGGATGGGAATTGGGGATGACTTCCAAAAAGGTCTAGGAGGTAGACGTGCAGGATGGTGGTTGGTTGTATGTGGGGGTCACCATGGGGTTGGTCAGGGAAGGCGTCCCAGAGGCAGCTGGGCAGGTGTCCCAGAGGCAGCTGGGCAGGTAAGGGTGGAACCCAGGCAATACGGACCAGACACAAGGAACCTGGAGTCCGGAAGAAGTGTGGTGGTGCACTCATCCTCCCCCTTGCTTGTAGCATAGTACTCCTCTCCATTCCGTGTGTTTTAGAGGTCTGACCCTCACCCTGAACCCCAAAGGTGGGCAAGAGACTCAGCCCAGGCCCCCTATCACAGCAATTGATTTAAAGATAGTCCTGTGACTAAGCAGTGCCAATCAGAGCCCTCTTCAGGACTCTTGTGGGAATCATCCAGAAAGGAGTGCTCTCCATTTCATAGGAATTGCCACCTTGGGAGACAGGTTAAGCCGGGACTACTCGTGGCCCCTACATGGGGAGGATGACCCTGAGAGGAACACAGAGAGAGGCAGAACTGAGGGACAGAAAGCATGTTCTGACACTAATGCTGAGCCCCTGGATCCAGCTATGCCTGAAGCTGGTTCTCTTCAGGACTCCCCCAGATAACTGGGGCCATCATGTCCCTTGTTTGTGTCATCCAATGTGAGCTGGTTTCCTGTCACTTAAACTGAGAGAATCTTAAACAACAAGAGTGGTAATAAGCCATGGGGGAGGCTGATACCACCCTGGGCAGATGTGCAGATTCCTAAGGGCAGGGGCCAAACAGGGGGCTTCCACCCTGACCTAAGGAGCCCCAAGACCTAGGGAGCCCAGGAGTTTCCACGGCTCCTCTTCAGTATTCCTGAGACCCCCCTCACTGTCCTCCAGGCAGTGCCAGAGCAGGGTGGGAGGAAGGAAGACCCTGGACCCCAGGCAGGGACTTTGCTTGCAAGTCCCAGGCACCCCTGTCCCACAGCCTCAGGACCCATCTGCACCTGCCTGCCCCCCTCTAACCCCTGAGCTGTCTGGAGCCCTGTTGTGGGCCTCAATGCAGTGGCCTTTTTAGGAAAAATGAACCTCACCTCAGTCCCTTTAGGAGCGAATGGCTTCTCTCTGTGGCTCTTAAAAAACCAAGCCCATTGCCATCGAGTCAATTCTGACTCATAATGACCCTACAGGACAGAGCAGAACTACTCTACAGGGTTTCCAAGGAGTGGCTGGTGGATTTAAACTGCCAACCTTTTGGTTAGCAGCTGAAAGCTTAACCATTGCACCACCAGGGCTCCCTGTGGCCCTTGGTAACTCTTAATGTCCAGCAAGACTGCACAGGGTGGGTGCCGGTCAAGATGGCAGCTGGCAGGGGAGCCCTAGCCCCCAAGGCAGCAGCTCCAGCTTCATCTTGCCGTAGGACCTCAGGCAGCTCGTGGGCCTCTCTGAGCCTGTGCCATACAATGAGGGCTCTGCCTCACAAGGTCGTGGGGCTCATATGGCGCCCCCAGGGAAGGGTGTGCACCTCTCTTAGGCCCCAGGATCAGAGGACCAGGCCTCAGAGGTCACATCCTTCCCACTCCCCAGCTTGCAGAGGCTTCCTCTGCTGGCCCCGCCCAGCCACAAACTGCAGGCCGTCCTGTTGGCGTCCCCACTGTGATCGGGCTGCAGCACAATTCCTAGGTCCTAAGGTACCGATGAAGAGCTGCAGCCCACAGCAGTCCACTGGCTAGTGAGCGGGCCACGAGGGCCTGCTCCCCGGTTCCTGCTGCCCCACACTGTGGACAATAAATGCACCTGACTGGGAAAGTCCCCAGGAGTCAGAGTAGGAAAGGTCACAAAAGTTTTAAAGAAGCGCAGTTCTTCATTTCTATTTTTTTTATTGACATACCCAAAAGGCACAATAGTGAGTAGGGCCTTGGAATCACACAGATAGGCATTCAAATGCTGGCTGCGAAGCTCAACGTAAGCCACCTCAACTTTTGCAGTCTCCATTTATTTGTCTGTAGAATGGGGACAATATTAGGACGTATTCCATAGAGTGTTGTGAGGATCCAACAAGGCAATGAGGCATAAGATGCTTAGCACAGAGCCTGGTACAACGTAGGGGCGCGGTAAAGTGTGAGTTACTATTGTTACCTTTTATGCCAACAGGCTTTTCGTTGGGTTTTTAAGGAGCATGTAACAATCATGTGAGATTAGCACACCTACCATGTAGGCTGTAGGAGCCTTGGTGACACAATGGTTAAGCACTCAGCTGCTAACTGAAAGGTTGGCAGTTCGAACCCACCCAGCGACTTCACGGGAGAAAGACCTGGCGATCTGCTCCCATAAAGACTACAGCCTAAAAAACCCTATGAGGCAGTTCTACTCCATCGCATGCGGTCGCTATGAGTCAAAAATCAACTCAATAGCACCTAACAATAACATCATGTAGCCCAAAAGGTACTAGAAAACTCTTCAAGGCAATGTGACATACAAGAATCCTTCACTCAGCATTTTTTCTCATGCCTCATGTAAAGGTAAACTTTAACCTGTGAATATTCTGAACAATGGCTGTAAGGGAACCTGGAATTGCTACATTTTCCAGCCTCTCTGGAAATAAAGTGCTTACATGTCTTATAAAGCACATCTTCATGGGGCGTACCTTGGACCTGCACCTCTACCTGCCTCCAGTAGAATTATCACTTTGGCTGGCCCAGGGTATTGATTTCTGAAAAACTATTTCATGCCACTTTGGGTGGCAGCACCTCCTGCACTCTCAGCCTATGGAGTTCTGCAAACCCCATGCCCTGACTCCCACAGGAACAGCTGACCCCGGCCTGGCCAGAGCAACACCCAAGGTTCAGCTGGAGTTACCAGTAAAGGATGTCAGCCTGGCACTTCTGGGGCCCTCGGATTCATCTCAGAGGGAATCTATCTGAGAACAAAGCCAACACATAGGAGGGCAGAGGCAAGAGACAGCAAGAGTCCTGATAACCTGTGAGGAGCACCTGGATCCAGCCATGCCTGAAGATTTCTCCATTATGTGAGCTATTTACTTTCTCTTCCTGCTTACACTAACTTGGCTTACATTTTCTGTCACTTGCAATTGAACGCATCCCCTGATCAATGCAATGAAATAAGAATCCCGCTGCACTAAATAGATCAGAAATAACTCTCCACACTAAAGACGGTTAAAACTGCCATCCTTTAAAGCAGTGAAACAAACTCATATGCCTTCAGGGCCAGGTAAGTCGAGGAACAAATGTGTGCCTCAAGCCAGGGGACGTCAATAGGTCTAAAAGGTTCTGTGGCCCTCTGAGAGTCATGTTCCACCTGAGCATCCAAACTTAAGATGCAAGAGCATGCTTGCCTGCTGTGACCCTGCAGTGGTCACTGTGGACACAGCAAGGGCAGGTACACTGGAATCTCTGCCCATGTGTGTCCAGCACATGTAACCTCTCACCATGCCTGTCCTGTCCAAGCCAGTTCATGCCTGGGACCTTTGCATATGCTGTTCACTCTGCCCAGATGGCCAACTGCACCTTTTTCAGTGGACAACTCATTCCATTCAAAGAGCCCCTCAGGAGCACACACTCAATTCCCTGGCCAGAGAGTCCCTCAGCCTGTCAGCCATCCTGAGAGTGTGAGCCCAGGCTGGGTACCAGGCCTGCCATGTCTCTGACCAGTACAGAGGACAAATGCAATACCACATGCTGGACGAATGAATGAATGACCAAATGAATGAATGATACAGTGGCAAGGTCTCTCTGAAATGCTCTCCATCAGGAATTAATTAGGACACAGTAGGCAGGCACCAACACACCACATGCGTGTTACCCACCACCACCACACCTCCTCCCCCCGCCCTCCACAGAGTCCCCAGCACTGATTTCCTTTCATTTAAGAAATTCACCTTCAGTATAAAATGAGACACACCTACGAGGCCCAGGATGTCCTCAGAGACAACAGCAACTACAAAGGGTTGCACCGTTTTAACCCAACTCCTCCAAGGACGTTTATAGTTTTTTTTTTTTGCAACACGCTTGGGTTCTAAATCCATCCAAAGGCAGTGATTTTCCTAAGCAACAAGTGAAGTTTCCTGTGTCTCCATAAAAAGCACGCCAGCAGCCACTGGGCTCTGGTCTAATTGCTGGCTCTGCAGACAGCAGGACAGGCCCTGGCTGCTAAGGACGGGTGTGCGCAGGGGTCGGCAGGGCTGGGAGAGCAGCCACTCACTAGACCAGGAGTGCCCTGAGCAGCAATTAGAGCGGAGCCCACGGTGGGCGGCTTCAGATGTCTGGCTAGCAGAGTCAACCTGACCACCGCACACCCAATCCAAAATAGAAAACTGCAGTGGCTTCTACTGTGTGCCAGGTCCCGAGCGGCTGGACAGAACACTGCCAATGTCACCCTCCTCCCTGAGCATCAATCCAAGCTTCCTCTGAGGCCCCCTGGTGCCAAGTGATGATCCCTCTGGGCCCTAGGATGCAGGAGAACTTCCCACGGCTCGAGTCACACCGAGTGGTCCAGGAAGTCCCCAAAGGGCCCCCCAACCTCTCCCGTCCATCAGGGCCTGCCCCCCCAAAAGATCTGAGCAGCCCATGGGCACCAGAGCCTGCATTTTCACATGCTCCCCTTGGCTCAAAACAGGGAGAGAAAACCTACTTTTCAAATAATGAACTGGAGTTCAGCAGGAAACCACAGAGTAAATATCAGTGGCTTCCAGTCAGCCGGGGGGGCAGAGGGCTAACGGGGCATTTCAGCACCACTGCCTGCTCCCAGGGCTGGCACCACCTGCAGACATACCCACCACACACATATCCCACATGCAAAAATGCACAGGATCGTACACTTTCTAGACACTCTGACACACACATGAGCAGGAACCCAGAGGCACATGTGAGCAGAGGCACAATGGCACACATACGTATACACACACATGCTCAGGCACCCAGATGCAATGCACCCCGACATACCCAAACACATGTGCAGACACACACATGCAAATACACACACACACACACACACACACACACACACCAACCCACACCTAGACGCAAGACAAACGTGCAGGCAGGCGCCAGAGAGACACAAAGACACTCTGCTACTTGATGGGAGCTCCTGAGACCCTGCCCCCCTCCCCCAATATATGGCCCCCTTATCAGAACAATCAAAATAACTTGCCTTCCAGCCAACCCCTCAGTGGTGGCATGGCTCCCTAAGCACCGGGGAGGTAGAGAAGGTCCTCAGGGCAAGCCCTGCCCTCCCAGGGGACACCCAGGACACTGGCCTCCGAAGCCCAAAGGAGGGACTGGAGGAGAACAGTGGGGACTCACCAGCCCGTCGCAGTTGCTGAGCGCCACAGAGGAGGCTGCGGCCAGGCCGGCCACATCCCCGACGTACTGGCAGGTTCCAAGAAGGGGCTCCACGCGAGTGGCGCCCGACTCGCCCTGCCACTCCACCGTGGCTCCAGGCGCCACGAGGCGGTTGTTGGGCCGCAGCCGCAGATGCAAGTCTCTGCCGAAGACCGTGACATTGTAGAAGAGGCGGCCGCCAGGGTCTTCCTCGTTGCCTTTGGGGAAGCCCGGGGTCCAGACTGGGGCAGCCCTGCGGGTCCGAACCCCCGCCCCGGCTGTAGCCGCCGACACCACGTGGGACACCAAGAGGCCCTGGGCGTCAGTGCGCACCGGCACCGCCAGGATGCGCTCCGCTCCATGCCCCAAGGGTCCGCCTGCAACGGGAAGGGGCATTAGACCGGCTGGGACGGGGCTCCACACCCCTAGCCCTGCCCCCACTGCGAAGTGAAGCAGCCTTCCGCCTGGCAGCCCCCAGAAGCGAGCCTGCACCTCCCCGGGCCTTCTTGCAACCGGGAAGGGGCGTTAACAGGACCAGCAGACTGGAGCCCCGCCGTCCCTGGGCGTCCCCTTCTGGGACCCTGCCAGCTAGGAGCCCTGCCCCTGCCCCTCTCCGGGTTGGGGCTCCGCGGGTGTCCCTCAATTCCCCAGAGGACGGCACCTCCAGAGCGTCCCCTGACCCATTAAGCTTACCGTCCTTGGCAGGACATGAGGCTGCTTGGAAGTCTTTCCCAGTTGGCCCCTACCAGTGCGCTTCGACCCTTCAGCGGCCCCGCCGCCCTAGCGCCCTCATCGCTCGCCTCTGGAGCGGCGAGGACTCAGCTCCCACGGGCACCGAGAGGCCTGCCCTCCGTGTTCAGCGGCCGGTCAGCCTGCTGTGGGGTCCCTCTCCCAGGACGCTCGAGAATGGGAGCGATGGAGCAGAGTCCCTCCTATCTCCGGGGATCCCCTCCGGATCGCCTCAACTAGTCTCCAGGGCCGAGGCGGTGAGCTCGGCACCGGGGCTCCTCCTGAGCGTCCCCGGACGCAAGCCTGGGCGCCGCCTCGCCCTGGCTCCCCCAGCCCCGCTGGGGCTGGTGCTGCGCTCTCGCTGCCGGGCTTTGCCGGCCCTCAGTCTCCACACGCCGCGTCCCAGGAGCCGCGAGTGCGCCCAGGCTCCCCCCGGCCCGAGGAGCCCGGCTGCGCCGCGGGGCGCCCCCTGTGCGACCAGCCCAGCCTCGAAGTTGGCCAACTTGGCCCCGGGCGGGGCGCACGGAGTTTGCCCAAGTCGGGGTGGACCGCGCATGGGGGTGCGGCGGGGCGGGCGGGCTGGCCGGCCGACGGAGGTCGCGGGCATGGGGGCTGGGCTGCACCTACCCGGGGGGTCGGCGGCGGCAGCGGCAGCGGCGAGCTGGGCGTTCGCGGGCGGCGGCAGCAGCAGGAGCGGCGGCAGCAGCAGCAGCAGCGAGGGGCAGAGCAGGCGGCGAGCGGCGCCAGCCGGCGGATCCATGGCAGCCGGACCGCAGCCCGGGCCCCGCACTCGTAGCCGGCGCGAAAGTTGCCCGCGCGCCTCCCAGTCCACATCTGGGGGCAGCTGGAGCCGCCCGCAGCTGCAGCACCGCAGGGCGCGGGGCGGAGGAGGCGCGGCGTGGAGGGAGGGCGGGGAGCCGGAGGGAGGCGGGGAGAGGGCCGGGCTCGCGGCGGCTAGGGAGCGGGCGGGAGGAGCGGCGAGCAGAGGGAGGGCGGGGACGGCAGGCGCCTCAGCCTGCGGTGACCCGGCGCTTCTTGGCGCGGCCGCAGCCGCCTCCCGCTCTGCTCCTAGCGCAGCCGCCGCCGCCGCCGTTCTCCGCTAGCGGCGAAGCAGAGACACCCCGAGGCGGCAGCAGAGAAGCACCATGGGCCGCGCGGGGGGAGTCCCGCCGCCGGCCACCCTTGGCGCGCCCCGCGCCCTCGCGGCGCACGACCTCGGAGGAGCTGCTCCGAACCGAGCAACCCCACCCAGGAGTCCTTCGGCATCCGCATCCCACCCGTCCACCCTGGGGGCTCCAACACCCTCTCCCTGCGCCCTAGGGCGGGACAGGGCGTGGGGAAACGGGAGCTGCAGGCTAATTGCAGGGTCCCAGGGGAGGCCCCAGAGGCCGAAGGACGCCGTTATAGAAGGGTGCAGCCCAGGGGCTACTCCAAAGATCAGCAGCTTTTGCCCCGACTCCTCTCTGCCAGGCTTCCCTGTCCCTCCCTCTGCCTCCCCATCCCTCCACTGCAGCCTCTGAGCAGAGCCTCGCCCTCCCAGACCTGCGAGCTTCCTCTTGGAGGACACTCGGGCCGTTGCCTCACCTCCTGAATCCGCAGGGGCACTTTAGCCTCGGTGGCCTTTGCATCCAGGTCCCCCAGCCTGAAACAGGCTTTGCTGGCCCTTCCAACCCTGCCTCCGAGGAGTCCTCCCTCACTCCCTCCTGGGCCAAATTTAAAGTCAAAGGCCATCCCCAGCTGGAATCCCCCCTCTCCTAGAGCAAAAGCCTGACCCTCCTGCTGCCTGGAGTCCCCATCCTGCAGACCTGCTGTCCCACAGCACAGTGACCTTCTCTCCTCACCCTTGGGGCTCCCAGGCATGTGTATGTGGGACCAGCCCTGCTATGAGACCCCCAACTTCTGCCTCACTGCCCCAGAGGTGGACAACTGCCCCTTTTGATCTTCTACATGGGCAGGACCATGGTGGCCCTGGCCAGGGAATGAGTACCCAGAGATGACTCAGGCCCCTCCCTGCCCCCAGGAGGGCCAGTCTTGTGGGAAAACACATGACTTGCACAGTTCCCTCAAGCTGTGATTTTTAATCCTCAGTTTTGTCATTTCCAGGGCCTGGGTGTGAGGATGCTGCAGCATGACGGCCATCTTCACATGGATGTTTCCAGCTGTCTCATGCCCCTAAGGCATGGTTCATTTGGCCTTGAGAGTGGTTTCCTAAAAGCTAAATTTGTCAACCTTAAACATGGGGACATTTCACATAAAATTTTTGATTTCCAACTTTTCTTGAGATATTGGCAGTTTGGGCCACACTGAGCCCACATTCTGCTTATCATCCACTAAATGGGCACCTCCCCTTATACCTAGTGGGTATCTGCTTTTGGGACCTCTGATGGCCCAGTTGATTCCAAAGGAAGATGGATGGTCACCAGTTTCAAGGAGAGGGATGACTCCAGAGCCAGGAATCTGGAGGATTTCCCATGAGAAGTGGCATCTCAGTTGAATCCTGAAGGCTCAGGGGAACAGGCAGCCCAGACTAGTTCCAGCTAGGTGTTGGCCCTGGGACCTACAGGGTTCTCCCACCTATTCCTCATGTGCTTCCATCCTCCTCAAGAGATGAGTGACACTCAGCCTCACCTACTCCAAGGATCATGTTCTACAATGCTTACCCAAACCTCCCTCACTTCTCTGCCATGCTGATGGTCTGTAATATATCCTCCTACTACCACTACAGTTATTTCCCTATACTGTGCTTAATATTTACCTAAGTTTATTAAGGATACTCTAAATCACTATCATAAATGGAAAAACCAACATCTCGTGCCATAGATCAAAGATAACTGCCCGAAATACGTAAAATGAAAGCAAAAAACTGTTATCAAACTCTAGATACTACTGCCTGTAATAGGTGCTGAGGCTGAAGCTGATTAGCAAGTGTTACAAAGTGTTAAGACAGACTAGCACAGAGACCTTTCTTTTGATGTAATCAGAAGGAGGAAAAAAGAATTGAAAAGGAAGAGCTCTCTCATTTTGTGAGTCGATGATATGTTCTGCCATGTCCAGGTAACTAAAATATCTTGCACACTTTGGGACACATACCTTAGCATATTTTTGGGAAAGGGGGTTTGTCTCCCTGACACTCCTGAGTAGACCCTGGCAGCAGCTCAACATCACCCCCAGCCTCAGAAGGCTACACTCCTTACTGGTATGCTGCTCTACCAGATGGGGACCCCAAGGGTGAAAGGGACCACCCTCCATCAGCCCATCCTTTGGTCCCCACAGTGATACCCCACAAGGCTGAGTGGATAAATCAGACACAGATACATCAAAAATTACAGTTAAACATTCCATGTGTCTTGTAGACACATTCCAACTTCCAGCCCTGATCACCTACCCTCTTCTCAAAAAAGAAAAAAAAAAAGCACTTCCTATTTCTTCAAACCTCCATAGTTCAAATCTCAATTCCTCTTCTGGGAAATACTGCCCACCCACAGGTGTTTACCTCCCACTCTGATCACCCCTCCTCCTCCAAGTAAAATGGGTGACACAGAAATCTCCAGTGGTTCTTTGCTCAAGTCTACTTATTCAGTTTGGATCCCAAAGACACAAACCAAGGGCCACAGGGCCAGCTCCACTTGAACACTTGTTTTGTTTAGTGTGTTTTGTTTTTAGTTGAACTTGAAGGTCTTTTAGGTCTGGCTTGTAATCTATCTTAACACAGTCCCCACCACTCCCTATTGCCCTCCACCTACCTATTCTTCATGATTGTTACCAGCCTCATCCCTGAAGCCCAGGAGTTGCAGCCCTGATCTGGAACAGCTCCATGTTGTGGGGGAAGAGGGGGAAGAATGAGGACAATCCAGGGACAGCTTTGGCCAGGGTCACCTTGAAATCTTCCCAAGGATGTGAGGTGTAGAAAGAGATGGAAACCTTTCCTGGTCATCCTGAACATCATAAATCAGCACATATGCCTCCGAGACAGAATGGGAGAGACCCACATTAAGAACGGAACCCCTTTCCCTCGATGCCAGCCTCAGCCCTCCATGGGAGTGGTGTCCTGCATTAGTCCACAGAGGAGGGTCAGGGTCTCTACTCTGCTTCAGGCTTCCAGGCCCCATGTCCCAGCACAGACCTCATTAGGAACAGGAGCCTATTTGAGAGCCATTCCTTTCTACTGATGGCGGCATAGAAACCAGCCCCGCAGAAGATCTTCTGCCCCTCCAATGAGGTCATCTTCCTTGGCAGGACCTGCCCGCACTGCCAGCTGCAAGCGGATGGAGGCATCAAGATTTCACAGTCCTCTTTCCTGACAAGCACGCTCCCAGGGGCTGGGGGGAGCAATCTAGACTCCCCCCCTGCCCTGGAAACCATACACAGAACATAACAAGCCACTAGAGATTAGTGATCTTGTCCAGGGTCCCCTGAAGAAGGTAGCTCTGTCCCCTTCCACTGTTGACAAACAGCAAGGGCAGTGCCCTGTCAGATGCGCTGGCAGAGTTCTGGCCAGGAGTGGCCTTGGTAAGCATTATGTCAGTGGAATGCTGATTGAACAGAATGGATGGCTGGGTGGCCTTTGGGGAAGTACCGGTTCTTGCTGTTTACTGAGTACCCCGGACACACTCTGACAGGGAGCTGTGTCAGACAAAGGAGAAAACGTGGGTGGGTGGGTGTCTAGACAGCAAGTTCTTTTCATTGCCATGCTCCCACGGAGGTGTCCCACCGCAATTAGGATTAGTTCTGCCTGGAAATGAGAGAGGATGTGCTTGAAGTTTGGGGCCTAGGGGATCCAGGCTCAGTCAACAGTTCTACATCCAGGCACAAGACGGAGGGTCAGACTCAATCTTAGCAGTAATGACCTCTCAAATAAAAAAAAAAAAAAAAACCACTGTCATCAAGTCAATTCCAATTCATAATGACTCTGTAAGACAGAGTAGAACTACTCCATAGAGTTTCCAAGGCTGTAAATCTTTACAGAAGTAGACTGCTAAATCTTTTGGTTAGCAGATGAGCGCTTTAACTGCTGCACCACCAGGGCTCCCAATGACCCCTCAGGGAAGGCTAAAAGCTAAACGCCTGCTTGCACATATGCTCAGCCTAGCAGAGAGGCACTGAGGCCCCAATATTTTAAAGGTGGCATCTGGATGTGGCAGGCAGTGATGCTCTGTGCCTTCTTGGATCAGGGTCTAGGTCCTTGTGTCCACCTGTGCCTGGCCTCTCGCAGGGGTCAGGAGGGCCATTTGGTCAAGTCTCCCACCTGGGTAAAGCCTCTGGCTCCCTTAGGATTCTCTTGGCTGCAAGTACATAGCCAGCTTAAACCATAAGGCAATGCATTATTTTACCTACCAGGAAGTTGGGGGATATGGTGGCTGCAGAGTCCAACAATGGCATCAAGTGCCCTGCCATCTGAGTATTGTCTTGACCCCTGGCTGGGCGGAAGGATGGCTGAGGCACTACCAGTTATCCTGCCCTCTCCCAGAAGGCTTGGCTGACTCCGCTCTGGTCTTGTAGGGTCACAGTCCCAATGCTAAACTAGCCGTTGAAGGGAGGGAGGATTACAGGGACGAGCCTAGATTAGTCAAAGTCCCCAGCACCTCAAATGACAAGTTTGCCTTAATTTCCCAATGAGAACATCACACAGCCACAGGTTACCCTGCCTGATGAAAGGTGTTCCTCAGGTGACTTTAGGTTTACATCCCATTAGTAGACTACATCACCTGGATATAAATCCTACAGAACCTGTGAAGGGCATAATCTCTGACCTGGGAATGTCTTCAGTTGCCCGGGCCTGGCTAGGCCTCTCAATACCCCTGGCTCCAGGACCTTACTGCCTTTAGGTCACACCCTGTTCCTGCCAGGTTCCCTCCATCCAGTCCAGCCTGACCCTGCCCAGTTCTCAACATCAAGGGTGTGGGTCTGAAAGGGACTGAAGCTTCTGACTGGGGTTGGCAGTAGAGCTGACAATGGAATCCAAGAACCAAGATCCCCGTGGGTGCAGCTCTGGGTGCACCACTGCAGCCACTGGGAACTCCCTGGGGACCCCTAGTGCTCCTTCCTGGAGTGCCAGAGGCCTCGACCCATCCGAGAGCTCCATCACTTCTTGGCTGACACCCTCCCAGCAGCTCCAGATGGTCCGGACACCTCTACAGAAAGGCTGAGACCTGGCACAAACTTCCAGGGACATTTAAAAGGGAGAGCTTGGCAGCGACTGCCACTCCCTGCAAAATAGTGTCCCCGTCCTGATTGTCCTCCAAAAAAAAAAAAAAAACTAACAACAAAAAAGATATATCTTATTATTTGTGGAATTTTTTTAAGTTTTTTTTCTTTTAAATGAAATAAATCCTCCCTGTGCCCAGTTGCTCCTGCTGGCTCATTGGAACACAGTGGAGTGGGGATGCTGGCATTCCTCGAAGACAAGACTCTTCTCACCAAGGTCCCCAAGGCCCCCAGGACTGCTCAAGACCACGTCCTGGCCCCACCACAGGGCCCCTCCGCTCCAGTGAGCTCTCATCTTAATCCCCTCTGCCCTGGCTTCCTCCTCATTCTCAGGGGACCCTCTCTTCCTCTGTCCTCCTTTAAAGGCTGGGGCTCCTCACTTCCATCCACGGCCCCTCCCTTCCTGGGCATGCACCCCTCCCCAAGGGTCCAAAGGTCTCTGTGTGGAGGACTCCCACCAGGGCCATTCCAGTTGTAAACGCAGTGTTCCCTGGACAGCTCCACCAATATGTCTGGGAGACCTGCCAACTCACCCACTCTGAACTGCACCTTCTCACCCCACCTCACCCCGCTCCAGTCCTCCTTCTGGACAAGGCATCTCCACTCTCTACACGGGCACCCAGGGCAGAGACCCAGGGGACATCTCGGATACCTCCCTTTCTCTCTGCCACATTAAGTCAGTCAGTAGCTCCATCCTCCTTGGCTCTGGAATCAGCCACTCCTCCCTGACCTGCCATGTCCATCCTCCCCTCTCCCTGGCACTGTGGTAGTGCCCATGCCATCTTCCCAGCGGGCCCAGATGCCTGAAATCTCTCAGTTGACTTATGTGTTTCTCTCCCACTAGTCAGACTGGGGCTCCTCCAGGACAGAGCCCCCAACACAGAGACTTGCACCTGGTTCTCATCCTGTCCACGCCACCACTTGCTCATGTGTAGGGCGGGGATTACACACCTTACTCTCAGTGTGGGGTAAAGCTTGGGGCTGGGCATATATTGGTTTCCAGCAAAGGGTAGATGTCTGCAGCCTCTTGCCCCTGCTCTTCAGGGGTGCAGTTACTTAGGCACTGAGCACCCTTCCTAGAAATCTCCACTCCTTTTCCTAGAGTAGGAAGTCACTAGCTATTGCTTATGACTTAACACTTATTGCTTAACACATGTTGGTGGCTGAGTGTACGAATGTTCCTTTAGAGCAACGAAGCAAATCTCCAAATTAGAGAGCTCCCTTCTCCACGCTGTAAGTGTTGCTGTCCTGGGCAGCAGGAGGCCTTGTTCCCTGGGGCTGCCAAGAGGGGAATTATATCACGGGCTAACCTAGAAGAGATGATTTCAACTCTTCCAGCTCAGAAGAGAGAGGAGACCATGAATGGCTCCAAGATAGGCTGCCTGGGCTCCTTCCAGGCGTGTGACTTTGGGACACTTACTTGACCTCCCTATGCCTTGCTTTCTTAAACTGTAAAATGGCCTTATTAATACCACCTACTTCGTAAGGCACAAAGGTTAAGCACAAACAGTTAACCACCTGGCTGCTAACCGAAAGGTTGGAGGTTCCAGTCCACCCAGAAGCGCCTTACCATCTACTTACAAAAAAACAGCCATTGAAAGCCCTATGGAGCACAGCTGTACTCTGACACACATGGGTCACCATGAGATGGGGTCTGCTCAGTGACAACTGGTATATGGTACTTTATAGGGTGATTATGAGAATTAAATGATTTAATATATATACACTGAACTTAGAACTAATACATAGCAGAGTAGGCACTCGATATGTTAGCTAGTCATGCTCTTTATCACTTCCTATACACATCTGTATACAAAGTACAGTCCTGGGCTATAGACACATAACTGTGCACACTGGAATTTTCCAGAGCAATTTTGACCACATACATTTTTCACATAATTGCTGACTTTAGAACCAAACACTGGCTGTAATGCAGGATATTGGCGGTCATGATGTCCAGGCTGACTTTGCCCTGATGAACAGTCTTGCCTGAGGATGTGCAGGAAATCCGGCAAGGGGCAAAACACAGCCTGGCCTGTAGTACCAAAAACCACATTGCGGTTGAGTAGATTCCAACTCATAGTGACTCTATAGGACAGGGTAGAACTGCTCCATAGTGTTTCCTAGTCAGTGATCTTTACAGAGCAGACTGCTAAATCTTTCTCCCATAGAGTCGCTGGTGGGTTCAAACTGCTGAACTTTCAGTTAACAGCCCTTTCAGTTAGTGGCCCATGACTAACCCCAGGAACCCTGGTCAAAGATGATCAACCAGACTGGGCCCAGCAGTTTCCTCTTCCCACTGGAGTGGAGACACAGGGAGCCACAACAGGTGAGTGACTTGGGGCAGCACTCTTGGCGAATTAGCAAAGCTCTGAGGTAGACCATCTCCCTGGATCCTCACAACACCCCTACCAGGGGGAAGTGACCAGTGAAGAAGCTGAGGCTCAGGATGATAATCCCTAAGGCCACGGAGCTGGGAGTGCACCCACTGACTCACGCCAGAGGCTCAGTGCTCACTCCTGCATGGGGCACCCAGGACCTTCTCTCAGCCCCCTCACTCAACGCTTCAGGGTGCAGTTCCTCCAGGCATGGAGCATCCTTCCTAGAAATGCCACTCGGTTTCCTAAAGTAGGGGGGGGGGCACTAAACCACAAGTTGCCATTGAGTCCTTTTCAACTCACGGCGACCCCATGTGTGTCAGAGTAGAGCTGTGCTCCATACAGCCTTCCATGGCTGGGATTTTTAGGAAGTAGATGGTCGGGCCTTTCTTCAGAGGTGCATCTGGGTGAACTCGAACCACCAACCTTTTGGTTACCAGCCGAGCATGTTAACCATTTGCACTAAGCTATTTATTGCTCGAGGGTCTTAGTGATGCATAAGGGATGGCCAAAAATGGGCTTATAGGTTTTGCTTTCAACATGAATTATTTGCTAAGATTCAAAAAATCAAAAAATGTCCCATGAAAGTCTACATCTCTGGCGTCTCTGAAACATGAGCACATCTGGCCATGCAGGGCCAAGCATGAGCTGAAAGGAGTTTCGGCCTTTAGGTGCTGTTCAACCTGCACTGCCTGTGGTTCACCTCCCCAGCCCCTGGGGGCACTATGCCCTCCAACCCCTGTGCTGCAGAGCCCACCTCTGCCTCCTTCAGGTGGGGAAACAGGGAATCTGCCCTCAGCTGGCACCCACAGGCCAGGGGCCATTCTACAGGAGCACAACCTGCGTTTGTACTCCCTCTGCCCCTGCTTCTCTGCTATCATCCCCATGAGCCTCTACAATGGCCTCAGGTGGCTGGAACTCTGAAATACTCCTTTTCGCCATCCCCACAAGGCACCAGTAAACCCCTGCTGCCAACCAGGGGATCCTGCTCCTGGCTGCAGGTATAGGTTGCAGTCTGAGGGAGGGGCTGACCCAGGGCCCTCGGAACAGGAATCTGAAAGCACAGGCTGCTGGGAAGCTGGGTGGGGAAGGAGGTCGGGGGGCTAGTGGTGAGGGTGCAAGGGGTGCAGAGAGAGACCGAGGGTGCCACCGGAGAACAGCAATTTCAAGGTTGGGGGCATGCCAACAAGTTAATCAGAATGGAAAGCGGGAAGCTAAGTCAGAGCCCCGACAGGCAACTTTTCCAGGAGACCAGAGGCAGGAGTGTGTGTTTGCACACAGGTGTACACTCATGCACGAGCACATATAATGCACATGGAGCCACACACGTGTGGTGACACACTGCATGAACAGGCATGCGGACGCACGCTGACCTACAGGTGGGATGCCTCCCTGCAGCCCAGACGCAGATTCGCTCTCTAAGCCTGCGCAGCAGTCCGGTCTCCCTAATTGCATTTCTGGAAATGAGAAAGAGGAAATCAAATGACTTTCAGGCGGCTGCTGTTCCCCACAGCGATTTCCCATCTCCGTTTCGAATGGACGCAGCAGCAGGGACGGCAGCTGCAGGACAGCCTCCCGTCCTCGTCTAGAGCCAACAGGCTCCTTAGCAACCCTCAGCAGGCGTCTGCGCTGCCTGCCAAGCCCTGGCCGAGGCTGGCAGCCCACAGGGCTCACCGTGTCCTCACCTGCCCTGTGTGAAGGCTATGCATAGGAGCTGGTGGCTTGCCCTGGCAGGGATGATGGTGGGGCACCCTAGAACCCCAGCTGACCTTTCTGTTTTGGAGGACCCTCCAAGAGCAAAGCCAGGCCCCAGCTTTTCCCCATCGTCACTGAGACCCAGGGCACCCTCAAACTCTGTGCTTGGGAAAGGGCAGCAGCTTCACAGAGGATCCTTGCCACATGCCCGTCTTCCTCCTGAGACCCATTCTCCAGACCCTAATGGGGCACCCCTCCTCCTGCACTTGCCAGTTTGCTTTACTCCACACCACGTCTCAGACAGAGCCCTGGCAAATGTTACTGTTGGCCACAATATTGTCCTCAATTCTTGAGCAGGCAAATTGCATTATCACTGACCCTGGTATTCCCAAGGTCAACTGAGACCCTCAGATCTTTTTGACATGAACATAGTAAAGCCCGCCTACCTCCAAAGTGGACCTCAGCAATTGAGATTTTGAAAGCCATTGCAGGTCTCATTGGCTTCCTTTCACTGGCTTTAATTTGCAAGATCAAGAGGTACATCAGTGAGCAAGAGCAGGGTCACTGGGCTGGGAGGCTCCAGGGTGACGCTGTCCTAGTCTGAAGGACCAAGCCCCTGCTCACCTAAAACCTCCAGCAGCACAAGAGTGACCGGGTGGACCTGAGAACCACAGAGCCCTAATGGTCCTGCACACACCATCTGACAGTGTGCGGACCAGCTCTGGGGGCACCTGGGAGTGAGGAGTAGCGTGGGTTCAGATCCCTCAGAGGATTCCATCCACCAGGATCCCCAAAACCCAGCAGCAGGGAAACCGAGGCCTCCAAGAGACTGGGCCTCATTTTCAATGGACCTCAGCCTCAGCCTCTTCTCTGGACCCTGGCCTTATTCTCCTCTCTGGACCCTGGCCTCAGCCTCCTCTTTGAACCTCAAGCCTCGGCCTCCTCTCTGGACCTCAGGCCTCAGCCTCCTCTCTGGACCTCAGGCCTCCTCTTTGGATCCTGGCCTCAGCCTCCCCTCTGGACCCAGGCCTCATTCTCCTCTCTGAGCCCCGGCCTCTTCTCTGGACCTTGGGTCGAAGCCTCCCCTCTGGACCCCAGCCCCAACTTCCTCTCTGGACCCTGGCCCCGGCCTCTTCTCTGGACCTCAGTCTCAGCCTCTTCTCTGGACCCTGGCCTCGGCCACCTCGCTGGACTCTGGCCTCATTCTCCTCTCTGGACCCTGGCTTCAGCCTCCTTTCTGGATCTTGGGCCCAAGCCTCCTCTCTGGGCCCTGGCCCTGGCCTCTTCTCTGGACCTCAGGCCTTGGCCTCCTCTCTGGACTCCAGCCTTGGCTCCTGTCTGGACCCTGGTCTCGGCCTCCTGTTGGACCTCAGGCCCAGGCCTCCTCTGTGGACCTCAGCCTCAGCCTCTTCTCTGGACTCTGGCCTCATTCTCCTCTCTGGACCATGGCCACGGCCTCCTCTTTGGACTTCAGGCCTTGGCCTCCTCTCTGGACCTCAGGCCTCCTCTTTGGATCCTGGCCTTAGCCTCCTCTCTGGACCTTGGGCCCAGGCCTCCTCTCTGGGCCCCAGCCCCGGCCTCCTCTCTGGACCCCAGCCTCAGCCTCATCTCCGGACCCCAGCCTCAGCCTCTTCTCTGGACCCTGGTTTCAGCCTCCTCTCTGGACCTTGGCCTCAGGCTCCTCTTTGGACCTCAGGCCTTGGCCTCCTCTCTGGACCTCAGGCCTTCTCTCTGTATCCCAGCCTCAGCCTCCTCTCTGGACATTGGGTCAAAGCCTTCTCTTTGGACCCCGGCCTCAGCCTCTTCTCTAGACCTCAGGCCTTGACCTCTTCTCTGGACCTTGGGCCCAGGCCTCCCCTCTGGACACTGGCCTTGGCCTTCTCTCTGGACCTCGGGCCTCAGCCTCTGGATCCTGGTTTTGGCCTGCCTGCTCTCTGGTAACCTTCCCCAGGCTGAGGTCCTGTTGAGCTCCCTCGTCTCTGTGCTACCACCACAGCTCCAGTCTCCCTTCTCCTCTCCCTTGGGGAAGTTGTGAGAAAATGCCTTCCGCAGGAGGCCTGCTCCACCAAGCAAGCTGTTATCCTAGAGAAAAAATAAAACCCTCCCAGCCACACTTATAGCAAACTTAGTCTGTTGTGCAACTTTGCAGTACAGAATGTACATGTGCCCAATCTCTCCACTGTTGCATAATTTTCCAGCTGTTTCAGGACTATTTCACTCTTCGTCTGGCATATTTCACAAGCCATATATAAAAATTACCTATCTCTGTATATATAAAGTACAGCATATGTGTGCAATGAAACGTCAAGTGTGAAATGAAGGAAAAGAGTGTGGGGGACCAGGACTTAGCAAAAAGGCAGATGAAACAAGTGTAAACATTTTGAATGCCACCTGCTAGAAGTCAGGGAGAGAAAATGAAGTTGGACTCGATTTTAAGCGAGACATTTGTCCAGTAAAATTCAGCTTAGTAGTGTTTGAGCTCCATCTCCTCTGATTTTTTTATTTTGTTAGATCAACCCCTAAAATCCCAGCGTTTTTGTTGTAGAAAGTCTCTGTGCATCTTGTTGTAAAATACTTCTTAACAACGTAATCCAGGATGCCCTGTTAAGGAGCAGAAAGACTTCACAGTGACAAACCCCCTCAATAGCCTCGTCATCTTCCATGCACCAGAGCTGAAGGCATCAGATCCTACAAGGGACCATCTGCAGAGATGAACGCCGCACGTCCTCCCAACAGGAATCCTTGGATTCTGCTAGGCCCTCCAGGGTTCCATGTCACACAAGGACCCTTTCCTCACACGAGGATCTACTCAGAATAGCACTTGTGATGGGGAAGAAGCTGGAGCAGAGGGACCACTGGGCCTGGTGATCTGTCTCCAGCCACAAGTTGGTGGTTTTCAGGCAGAATCTTGCCCACAGGCATGTTTGGTTTGGACAGCCCAGTGATTTTTTTTTTTTTAATTCAATTATTGTTGTTAGTTGCTGTCAATTCTACTCTGACCATGGTGACTCCATGTACAACAGAACAAAATGTTGCCCATTCCTGCACCGTCTTCACGATTATTGGCCTGCTCGAGTCTATTACTGTGGCTCATCATCCAGAGCTATATTAGACAATGATCTGTTGTGATCCATAGAGTTTTCATTGGCTAATTTTTTAGAGTAGATCACCAGGCCTCACCAGGCCTTTCTTTCTAGTCTATCTTAATCTGAAAGCTCTGCCGAAACCTGTACAACATGAGTGACCTTGCTGGGATTTGAAATATTGGTAGCATAGCTTCCAGCATCATAGCAATGCATAAGCCACCACAGTACGACAAACTGACAGAACGGTGGTGGTGAATTGAATTAGATACATACATATAAAAATCAAGAGATTTCATATTAGAAATCTAGATTCTTGACTCCTTTTGAGAAAGCAAAATGTTCTGATAGTGCTGGACTCATATTCTAACATGGCAGCTATAGCCAGGCCTGAGAATCAGCTGTCTCTTTATTTCTATCCCTTCCTCACCTGTATCAGTTAACTATTATCACAATAATGCTGCCTCACAAACCACCCTAAAACCTAGTGGGTTAAAACAACAATTTATTCTCAGGCTCATAGCTCTGCAGAGTGGCTGGGGTGGCTCTGCTCCACATCTGTTCATATTGGGCTCAGGATGCAGAGACAGCAGCTCCTGGGGAAGCTCATCTCATGGAGGAAGTTAGAAGATTCTAGAAGGGTGAATATAAAAATGGTACCTCTTAAGGCCTGGGCTCAAAATCAGCACACCAGGACTTCCACCTACATTCCATGGACCAGGCACCCACATGGCCCAGCCCAACATGAATGAGTGGAAAGGGGGGGATACAGTACACTCCTCCCTAGAGGGACAAACTATAAAGTCACATGACAATGAGAGTGGATACAGGGATGTGTAGTGGGTTGAACTGTTGTTGTTGTTGTTAGGTACCCACTCATAGTGACCCTATGTACAACAGAACGAAATACTGCCCAGTCCTGCATCATACTCACAATCGTTATGCTTAAGCCCATTGTTGCAGCCACTGACTCAACCCAACTTATTTAGGGTCTTCATCTTTTTCGATGACCCTCTACTTTACCAAACACGATGCCCTTCTCCAGGGACTGGTCCCTCCTGATAACATGTCCAAAGTAAGTGAGACGAAGTCTCGCCATCCTTGCTTCTAAGGAGCATTCTAGTTGTACTTCTTTCAAGACAGATTTGTTCATTCTTCTGGCAGTCCATGGTATATTCAATATTCTTCACTTACACCACAATTCAAAGGCATCAATTCTTCTTCAGTCTTCTTATTCATTCTCCAGCTTTCACATGCTTATGAGGCAATTGAAAACACCATGGCTTGGATCAGGCACACCTTAGTCTTCAAGGTGACATCTTTTCTTTTCAACAGTTTAAAGAGGTCTTTTGCAGCCGATTTGCCCAATGCAATGTGTCTTTTGATTTCTCAACTGCTGCTTCCCTGGATGTTGATTGTGGATTCAAATAAAATGAAATCCTTGACAACGTCACTCTTTTCTTCGTTTATCATGATATTGCTTATTGGTCAATTTGTGAGTATTTTTGTTTTCTTTATGTTGAAGTGTAATCCATACTGAACGCTGTAACCTTTGATCTTCATCAATAAGTGCTTCAAGTCCTCTTCACTTTCGGCAAGCAAGTTATGTCATCTGCACAACGAAGGTTGTTAATGAGTCTTCCTGTAATCCTGATGTCCTGTTCTTCTGCATATAGTCCAGCTTCTCAGATTGTTTGCTCAGCATACAGATTGAATAAGTATGGTGAAAGGATACAACCCTGAAGCACACCTTTCGTGACTTTAAATCCTGCAGTATCCCCTGATTCTGTTCGGACGACTGCCTCTTGATCTATGTACAGGTTCCTCATGAGTACAATTAAGTGTTCTGGAATTCCCATTCATCGCAATGTTATCCATAATTTGTTATGATCCAGTTCTGGAATTCCCATTCTTCGCAATGTTATGATCCACACAGTTGAATGCCTTTGCATAGTCAATAAAATACAGGTAAACATCTTTCTAGTATTCTCTGCTTTCAGGCAAG
The DNA here is from genome assembly GCF_000243295.1 of Trichechus manatus latirostris. NCBI lineage: Eukaryota > Metazoa > Chordata > Mammalia > Sirenia > Trichechidae > Trichechus > Trichechus manatus. The sequence goes on from NW_004444117.1 coordinate 2,382,240, forward strand.
ATCAGTCTGACATCAACAATGATATCCCTGGTTCCACGTCCTCTTCTGAATCCGTCTTGAATTTCTGGCATTTCCCTGTTGATGTACTGCTGCAACCGCTTTTGAATGATCTTCAGCAAAATTTTACTTGCGTGTGATATTGATATTGTTGGATAATTTCCGCATTAGGTTGGATCAACTTTCTTTGGAATAGGCATAAATATGCATGTCTTCTAGTCGGTTGACCAGGTAGCTGTCTTCTATATTTCTTGACATAGATGAGTGAGCCCTTCCAGTGCTGCATCCTTTGTTCAAACATCTCAATTGGTATTCCATTTGAGAATACTGGAGTAGGGTGGGCCCTAAATCCAATATGACTGGTCTCCTAATAAGAAGAAGAGTGGAGACACAGAGACACAAACATACAGGGAGATCACCATGGAATGACAGAGGCAGAGATTGGAGTGATGCATCTATAAGCTAAGGAATACCAAGGATTGCCAGCAACCACCAGAAGCCCGTGGAGCAGCATAGAATAGATTCTCTCTCAGAACCCTCAGAAGGAACCAACCCTGCCAACACCTTGATTTTGGACTTCTAGTCTCCAGAGCTGTAAGACAATAAATTTTTGTTGTTTTAAGTCATCCAAGTTAATGGTTATTTGATATGGCAGCCCTAGGAAATGAGTACAGGGTGGGTGAGGAATATGGAAGAATAGTGCAGTCTCCCACATACCACCTTCTTGGACACAATTATTCAACTCTCTCCCACTTGCAAAATAGACTCGCTCCCATCCCAAGACCCCAAGAAAGCTCATCCAATCATGGCATCATGCCTGAAGTCCACAATCTCACATCCTAAGTCAGATTTGGATACGGCTCCTCTTGATCCAGAGACCTATGGACCAAAAGAGGAAGTTGTTTGTGCCTCCCACCCTCACAAACACATAACCCAACATACCATGGTAGGGCAGGGACAGGATAACCCAATAAGCACTGTCATTCACAAAGGGAAAGGGCAGGAGTTCCATAGCAGTTACTGATCCATAGCAATTCTCAAATCCTGTTCGAGAAATGTTGTTAGGTACTGGTACTCTGGGGATAAGGAATGTTTTATGATGAGGTTGTAGGATCACTCCCTCAGGATAGATCCACAGTCCATTGTTTTCTGTGGCTCTTGGGTCTGACTTCAAGGAGATCCTCTCTTTTCCATCACCCTCCTTGGTCACTTTTGAAAGGACACTGTACACTGCTCATGGCAGCTGAAGGCTTTCCAAGCCTGTGTCTTGCCCATAAAAATCTGGTGGCCCAGAAGATTTTTTTTTGATATTAAGTAGGCTCAGTTTCTTTTTGTCAATACAGCTCTCTCAAAAATTTTAGGTTTTTTAACCATATTCGCAATATATTTCAAGATATGACACTCAACACTTAATTACGGGTATTGTGAGCAGATCAGGCTGCTGCAAGACCAGTGATCTTTGATCTTTCTAGTAACTGCTAGACACCACTTTATTCTTTCAGTGGTCTTCACAAAGGGTGTGATACCGATGACTTTGACTTGATCTATGCCCCTAAGCTGTATCTTAATAGTTATGCCCTTGATTTGATTTTTTTTCTCCCTGGTTGTACCTTAATTTGAGAATCTTTTTATGTAGGAAGAGGGTGAAGATAAGAAAAAGTTTTCTTTTCCAATCCAGCAAGTCCCAGCATTTCAATTCTTTTTGAGAATCAGCTAGTTTCTTCCTGAGCTCTCTCTTCCTTGTAGTCCCATATCAAATGCAGCCAGCAGGAGCCAGCTAATGCCTTCAACATTCTTTCCAGAAACTCCCAGCCCAAGGCCTTGAGTTCATGAGATCCATTTTCTAACTGCCACGTTATAGCAAGGGAGAGTATTATCAAACGTTTCACCGCTCCATATCCCAGGATGTCATTCTTCCAGCCTCCTGTAAGTTTCCAGTTCCAAAGCCAATGCCACATATTTTCAGCTTCTGTTCAAGGTTCCAATTTCTATAGCAGTTAGCCATCATCATGATAATGCTGCATAATAATAGCAAAAACAAAAACAGTCGCCGTCTAAGTTGTCATCAAGGTGACTCAACGACCACATGTGTGTCAGAGTATAACTGTGCTCCATAGGGTTTTCCATGCCTGATTTTTCTGAAGTAGATCACCAAGTCTTTTTTCTGTGGCACTTCTGGGTGGACTCAAAATTCCATCCTTTCAGCTAGCAGCCGAGCACATTAATAGTTTGTGCAACCCACCACCCTAAAACTTATCAACTTAAAACAATAATAATGTATTCTCAAGCCCACAGCTTTGCTCTCCACATATGCATTCTGGTGCCCAGTATGCAGGGACAGCAGCTCCTAGGAAAAGTTCACCTCACAGAGGAGACCAGAAACTTCTAGAAAGGTGAGCATAAAAAATACAATGCCTGTTAAGGCCAGGGCTCAAAACCAGCACACCATCACTTTCACCCACGTTCCACAGGCCTGGCAGCCACATGGCCCAGCATAACACAAATGGGGTGGGGAAGTATACTCTTCCCTAGAGGGACAAACTGCAAAATCACGTAGCAAAGGGCATGGATACTGGGATAGGTGAGGCACTGAAAGCAATAATGCAATCTAACTCACCTTCAACTTAATTTTCTTTATTTGACACTTTTCAAATTATTAAAGTATTACATGCTCATTATAGCAAGTAAAACAATTCAAAATTGTGTAGAGAAAAGCAAGTGGAGCTTCTCTGAATCTTCCACATTCCCTCCATATGGATAGGAAGGACAGAGCGGAGGATGCATGGGGAGCTGGGAGTAGAGGGGAGGGAGCAAGACAGAAGTGGGGAAAGGCAACCAGCTTTCCTGCTCTGGCTCCAGCCCGGCCACCTCTGGGTTTCATGAGATATCCCCCTGCCCCATCCTCTCCACAAAGTTCCAAGTTTGCTCACAACAGTTCAGATGGTTTCCCTTCTGCATGTAGCTACTATAACAAATTACCACAAATTGGGTGGCTTAAAATGAAGCACATTGATTCTCTCTCAGTCCTAGAGACCAGAAGACTAAAATCAGTTTCACTGGGCTAGAATCAAGGCATCAGCAGGGCCAGCCTATTTCTAATAGCTCCACAGGAGAATCTGTTCCTTACCTCTTCCAGCTTCTGGTGGCCCCAAGTATTCCTTGGCTAGTGGCTGCCTCACTCCAGTCTCTGCCTCTGTGGTCATGTTACCTTTTCCTCGTGTGTGTGTGTGTGTGTGTGTGTGTGTGTGTGTGTGTGTGTGTGTGTGTGTTTGTGAACTCTCCCTCTGTCTTTCTCTTTCAAAGATACATGTGATTGCATTTGGGCCCACCCGGACAATACAGAGTAATCGCGTCATCTCTAGATCTTTCATTTAATGGTATCTGCAAAGACTCTTTTTCCAAATAAGGCAACATTCATGTATTCTTTGCAGCCAACCATCCCCAGCAAAGACATGGGAGTTGGCCAAGCCACACCCAGAACGGGAGAGCCAGGTTAGCTGGATCTTGCCAGTAAAGAATAGAGGAAGGGCATTCAGGGAGAGGCAGCTACATAGGCAAAGGCCAAGAGGTACAAACACATATGGTGTGTTCAAGAAATCATTCTGCATCTCAGCTCTGTCGTCATCTCGGGGACTGTCAGGGGATCACCAAAGAGCCCAGGCGTTTCCTTACTGTTCTCTAAACCTGCAATTATGTCCAAGCCAGGCACCACTATTCCCTAATGAAAATCTCTTTCACCAGTGGAGCTGACCCTCTAACAGGAAAGCCCTGCTTTGATGAAACCAGTTCTTTAAAATGAAACATTTTATCAAAAGCCATAGCATGATCCCTGTGAAATTAAACCGGGAAGACAGACATTCTAAATGCCCCAGATGCTGGTTTTGATTTTTTAAATTGTCAGTTAAATTAAAGTTGGGCCGTGGAGACTCAATGCTCAGCTTACCTTCCTGGAGGAAAATGCTCTGATCAGCGTCCCCCAGTGCATCTTCCTCCTGCAAATCTCTCCAGGTTGCACACAATTCTCACCTTCAGGCACATGTTTTAGCTCTGGGGCTGGAAGGCAGGAAGCCACCTGAGAGAGCCAGGAACTGCTCACCAGCTAAACATGTACCCTCGTCTGTGTCAGACCCTGTCCCATGTCAGGGGAGAGCTCTGCTCAGCCACACGAGAGGCCAGAGGTTGACAGGAACCTTATTATATGGCAAGTGACAGAACTTGGACAAGAAAGGAATGTATTGATTCATAAAATTAAAAAGCCTTGGAGTTCTGAAATGATGTCCTCAAGATCCAGTTTCTTTCCCTCCAACTCTCTGCCCTGCTTCATCTGAGTGGCTCCCTTCACAGACCAGGGGTCTCCTCATGGTGCCAAGAGGACTGCTGCAGCTCCAGCTTCACACTCTCACATCCTCAAGCCCTGGGGGAAAACAGACTGCTTCTCCTATAGCTCAGACTGAGTCTCAGGTATCTGGGGGCCCAGATGGGGTCAGGTGCCCATCCCTGCTCTCAGCCCAGGGTCAAGATGAAAGGCCAGGCCTAAGCCAGGTGATCCACCCTGGAAGCCTGGGCTGAGTTAACTTCACTCCAACTACGTGACCCAGAGGGGAAGGGTAGGAGTGGCCAAAAGAAAGAAGTGTCCCCTGTCAACCTCCTGGTTAGACTCAGAGTGTGTCTATGAAATCACAGAAGAGTGAATTCTCTTAAAACCCAGACTGTCCAGTTTACTGGACAAACTAACAAACTAATTGTACATCTCCACTGGCTCCTGTGTGGGCATGGCATGAAGTCCCATGAAAAGGTAATTCAACGGGCAAATGAGGGGCTGTCCCAGGGTAAACTAGGAGCTGAAGGTCAAAGTTGTAATGACGTACCTGCCTCAAGGCCCTACATCCTTTCTCCAATACATTACAGCCAGCCCTGCCAGCCCTACTCCAGGACCATCGTTGTCCTTGGAGGACTGGGAGGCAGTTGGGCTCAGGTCATCCGACACTGGGCCCACCCTGGCCTTGGACCTCAGCCCTGGTGGCTGCACCCACCTCCTCTCAGAGCTCAGTCCCTGAACGTTAACCTGCGGGTGTCCTTGCCTCCCTCAAAACCACCCACCTCTGTTGCCCACAGGCCGTGAACCTCATTACCCCTGCCCTTCCCCCTCATGACCCTGGGCTCAGGCACAGCCCACCTTCATGGACATGGATTTGTTTGTCAAAATGGAATCATACCCTAGCTACCTGTTTGCAACCATCTAACCTCATTTCGTGACAAACCATGGCCAGTTCTCTGAATTTATGGATATAGAAACCAAGGCCCAGTAGGGAAAAGGCATGTCTAAGGTGATGGTTCCACCACCCAACTGTCAGTGTGTCATCTTCTGGTAGCTTTTGTGCTGTCATGATGCTGGAAGCTATGCCACCGACATTTCAAATACCAGCAGGGTCACCCACGGTGCTCAGGTTTCAGTGGAGCTTCCAGACTACAGCAGACTAAGAAGAAAGGCCCAGCACCAGGACAGTAGCTAGACATCTACCTACCCCCTTCCATGATAATGAAAATAATAATAATAAACAGTTGCCATAGAGTCTGTTCTGACTCATGGCCACCCCATGTGTGTCAGAGTAGGACTGTGCTAAGTAGTGTTTTCAATTGTTGATTTTTGAAAAGTAGATCAGCAAACCTTTCTTCTGAGGTGCCTCTGGCTGGACTCCAATGGCTAACCTTTCAGTTAGTAGCCAAGCGTGTTAACCGTTTGCACCACCTAGCAACTCCCTTCTTGTAATGACTGCTTAAAATTCTACGATGTGACTTCTCGGTAACATGGTGCTATAGGCAGAAGCACCACACCATCCCTCCACAACAAAGATCTGAAAAACTAAGCCAAATAGAGAAAATGGCAATCCTGAAATCCTAAGCATCAAATGAAGAGATAAAGAACTCAGCCAAGCACCGAATGGAATACAAAACTGACAGAGAACGGAGACCGAGGAGAGATACACGCAGAGGTCCCCTATTAGCTAACGCAGCATGGATCCGCCATCTTGGACTCCTATCAGAGACCAGCATACAGGGGGTACAAGAAAGCAGCTTCACAGAGCTTCCAGCAGGAGACAGAACAACCAGTAACCAGCGATATATGCTTTCCCACCCCCCACTCTTCTTCACCCCCACTCGGCTTCCTCTGCTTCCTGTGGCCACAGTCTTTTGGCCAGGAAGCATTGGCTTCACCCAGGTGTCACTTGGATTCCATCTGCCCGCACTGGCCAGCTCCCTAAGTGCTATTTGTTGGCTGCTGGTGTTGCTTTTTTTCCACTGTTTAGATTTCTTCCTTACCTCTCACCATCTCCACCTCCTTTCCCTCAAATACCTGGCTCTGTGCGCCATGTTTGCTTCTTCCTGAAAGGCTGTGAAATGCCGCTCGAATATGAGAGTGCTTCCCAGCCTGTGCTGCCATGCTGGTGGGATCCCAGGGCTTTTTGTTTGTTTTGAATTGTTTGTTTGTTTTGTGTTTCTATTCTTGAATTGGGAGCCCGTTCTAGCTGGGCAGTACTCTGCGACTTGGGATCTACTCCCTCAGTTTGCACAGGTAAGCAGAGGGATCCCTGAGAACATTTGTTTTTTCTTTCCTTTTTTTTTTCTTCTTTCCTTTTTTTTTTTTTCTGTTTTTTGGGTGGTTTTTCTTGTTCTTTTTTTCTTAAATTTGTTTGTTTTGTTTTCTTTTCCTTCTTTTTCCCTTTTTGTCTTTCTTCATTACTCAGTTTCTCATCTCTCTATACTTTCCTTCTCTTCCTCTCCCCTGAATACCTGGTGCTGAGTGACACCTCTACACCTTCTAGCCAGGCTGTACTTCACAGCCTAGTAGCAACTTGCCCAGACCTCATAGCCACACTGGCGGGATCCCTGGGAGCTTTGCTTTTCTTTTTCCTTTCTATTTTTTATTTATTCATTTTGTCTTTTCTTTTCTTTTTTTCTTCTTCTTCTCCTTTTTGTTTTTCTCCATTTCATAGTCTCTCATCTCTCCATTCAGAAGGCAAGCTCCCCTAGGACTCTTTTTTGTTTGTACGTTTTTAGTGCCTGTTACTGTCTCCTCTCTCCCATACCCATCTTAGACCCACAGATCACAATCTCCACCCTCCATTCTGCCTACCTGCACCATGCACTGAACATCACACCACCAGGCAGCCCAGGCACGGCCTACCAGAACCTGCCCTGCGCAGATTACCGGCCTGCCCCGGAGGCCGTAGTAAGTGCCACAAACAACCTGTCCCAGCAACTCCTCTTCAGCTAGAAGTGCCCTGCGGTACCATATCTGAGCGACTGACCCTGCCAATTGGAGAAGGAGGCACAAAGTATGGTGCCCACAGATGAGCAAACAACAAAGAACACACAGCCCACCTGCTGAGGCATAGCCAAATAAAACAAAAAAAAGAACGAAATAAACAAATCTACAATCAATAAATGAGAACAATAACTACCGAATGCCCTGAAGACAGCAGACAACATCAAAACATTTACAAAAACAGGACAAGATGCTTCCAGTAGGCATCCAAAATAAAACACCATATGACTTTCCAGTAGAAGAAAAGGCACTAGAACCACCTGATAGGGAATTCAAATCTCTAATATTCAGAGCTATCCAAGAGTTGAAGCAAAAAGCAGACAGAAATGAGGAAAAAATAGACAAATTCATGGAAAAGGCAGGCAAATTCATGGAAAATACAGACCAAAAAATATAAGAATTCAGGGCAATAATGCATGAACAAAATGTCAAAATAAATTCACAACTAGAAATCATACAAAAACAACAATTAGAAATCCAAAAGATAAACAAAATTCAAAAATGGACAGTGTCATAGAAGGGCTGAGGAGCAGGTTTGAAATGATAGAATATACGATCAGTGAAATTAAAGACAAACACTTGGATACACCTCTGTTTGAGGAAAAATCAGAAGAAAGAATGAAGAAAAATGAGAATTATGTTGGATACAATCAAAAGCAAAACTTTTCAAGTGATCGGAGTTCCAGAACAGGGGGAGATAACAGAAAATACAGAGAGGCTTACTGAAGAACTGCAGACAGAAAACATCCCCAATATCATGAAAGATGAAAGGCTGACCATCCAAGAAGCTCAACGAACCCCATATAGGATCGACCACAAAAGAAAATCACCAAGGCATATCATAATCACACTTGCCAAAACTAAAGTCAAACAAATAATCCTGAGAGAAGCTCAAGAAAAACAAGAAGTCACATACAGAGGAGAAACAATAAGACTAAGTTCAGATTATTCAGCAGAAACCATGCAGGCAAGAAGGCAATGGGATGACATATATAAAATCTTGAAAGAAAAAAATTACCAGTCAAGAATAATATATCCTGCAAAACTCTCGTTCAAATATGATGGTGAAATTAGGACATTTCCAGATAAACAGAAATTAAGGGAATATGTAAAAACCAAACCAAACTTATAAGAATTATTAAAAGGAGTCCCTCGATCTGAGAACAAACAACTTCAGCTCACAGGCTACATCTAGGACACAGGATTCTGACAGCCAGATACCACTCTAGGAAATGAACTCTCAAGGACTATCCAAAACCAAAAGAAATACAACAGGGAATCAGAGCAGTTAATCTGTAAATGACAACACACATCAGAACAATAAAAGAGGGAATAAAGGGAATAATGGAGAGGAAGGCAAGGCAATACCAAGTAATAATAGACTGCTTCAAACTTAGAAACATAAGGGTAAATTTTATGGTAACCACAAAGAAAGTTAACAAACTTACTCAAAAATAAATAGGAAAATCCCAGTAAAAACAAAACCTACAAAAACAAAAGAAATGAAAAACATCCACAAACAAAAGGAAATCAGGACAAGAGAGTAACAGGAACAAAGAAAACATCAGCACCACAAAAAAAGCACTACAAAATGACAGCAATAAACTCACATCTATCAATAATTATACTGAATGTAAATGGACTCAAGGCACCCATAAAGACACGGAGAGTGACAGAATGGATTAAAAAAACAGGATCCACCAATATGCTGTCTACAAGAGACACACCTTAGAAACGAAGATGTAAATTTATTAAAAATCAAACGTTGGAAAAAAATATAACAAGCAAACAACTACCAGAAAAGGGCAGAAGTGGCAACACTAATCTCAGATAAAATAGACTTTAAAACAAAATCCACCATAAAAGACAAAGAAGGACACTATATAATGGTTAAGGGGACTATCCATCATGAAGACATAACCATAATAAACATCTACACACCCGATTACAGGGCTCCAAAATACATAAAACAAACTTTAACGGCACTGAAAAGAGAAATTGACAGTTCCACAATAATAGTAGGAGACTTCAACACACCACTCTCGGTAAAGGACAGAATATCTAAAAAGAAACTCAGCAAAGATACAGAAGACCTAAAGGGCACAGTCTGCCAACTTGACCTCAGAGACGTATATACAACACTCCACTCTACAGCTGCAAAGTACACATTCTTTTCTGATGCACATGGAACGTTCTCCAGAATAGACCACATCTTAGGCCACAGAGCAATCCACAACAAGGTCCGAAGCACTGAGATAATACAAAGTATCTTCTCTGACCACAATGCCATCAAGGTAGAAATTAACAACAGAAAGAGCAAGGAAAAAAAAATCAAGTACATGGAACCTGAATAATACCCTGTTACACATTACTGGGTAATAGAAAAAAATCAGAGATGTAATCATAAAATTCCTAGAAATAAATGAGAATGAAAACACATCATACCAAAACCTTTGGGACACAGCAAAGGCAGTTCTCAGAGGACAATTTACAGCAATAGATGCACACATTAAAAAAGAAGACAGGGACAAAATCAAAACATTAACTACACAACTAAAACAAATAGAAAGAGAACAGCAAAAAGAGCCCACAGCCACCAGAAGAAAGGAAATAATAAAGATCAGAGCAGAAATAAATGAAATAGAGAATAAAAAAAAATAGAAAGAATCAGCAAAATCAAAAGCTGGTTCTTTGAAAGAATCAATAAAATCTACAAACCACAGGCCAGAATGACAACAGAAGAACAGGAGAGGACTCAAATAACCCAAATAAGAAATGAAATCAGGGACATTACAACTGACCCAACTGAAATAAAAAGGATCATAACAGAGTATTATGGAAAATTATACTCCAGCAAATTTGAAGACCTAGAGAATATGGATAAATTTCTAGAAACACACTACCTACCCAAACTATCACAAACTGATGTTGAAAATCTGAACAGACCCATAATAAGCAAAGAGATTGAAACAGTAATAAAAAACTCCCAACAAAAAAAAGCCCTAGCCCAGATGGCATCACTGGAGAATTCTACCAAACATTCAGAGAAAAGCTTGTACCAGTACTACTCAAACTGTTTCAGAACATAAAAAAGGAAGCAACACTTCTGAATTCATTCTATGAAGCCAGCATAACCTTGATACCAAAACCAGGCAAAAATGCCACAAAAA
>NW_004444117.1:2392833-2420010 GCF_000243295.1 Trichechus manatus latirostris
GAAATAAAAGGCATCCAAATTGGTAATGAAGAAGTTAAACTCTCCCTGTTGGCAGATGATATGGTACTATACGTAGAAAACCCTAAAGATTCCATGAGAAAACTACTGGAACTAATAGAAAGATTCAGCAGAGTAGCAGGATACAAGATAAATGTACGAAAATCAGTTGGATTCCTATACACCAATAAAGAGAACATTGAAAAGGAAATCAGGAAAACAATACCATTTATAATAGTCCCTAAAAAAAATAAAATACTTAGGAATAAATCTAACCAGGGATGTAAAAGACCTACACAAAGAAAACTACAAAATATTACTGCAAGAAACCCAAAGGGGTGTACATAAATGGAAAAACATACCATGCTCATGGATAGGTAGACTCAACATTGTGAAGATGACAATTCTACCCAAAGCAATTTACAAATACAATGCAATCCCAATCCAAATACCAACAACATTCTTTAAAGAGATGGAAAAACTAATCATTAACTTTATATGGAAAAGGAAGAAGCCCTGAATAAGTAAAGCACTATTGAAGACGAAGAATAAAGCAGAAGGACTCGCACTACCTGACCTCAGAACATACTATACAGCTACGGTAGTCAAAACAGCCTGGTACTGGTACAATGACAGATTCATCAACCAATGGAACAGAATTGAGAACCCAGATGTAAATCCATCCAAGTACTGTCACCTGATCTTTGACAAGGGCCCAAATTCCATCACATGGGGGAAAGACAGTCTTTCTAACAAATGGTGCTGGCAAAACTGGATATCCATCTGCAAAAAAAAGAAACAGAACCCATCCCTCACACCATATACAAAAACTAATTCAAAATGGATCAAAGACCTAAACATAAAGCCAAAAACTATAAAGTTCATAGAAGAAAAAATAGGATCAATGCTAGAGGCCATAATGCACTGCATTAACAGGATGCAAACCATAACCATTAACACGCAAACTCCAGAAGATAAGCTAGACAACTGGGATCTTCTACAAATCAAACACCTATGCTCTTCAAATGACTTCACCAAAAGAGTAAAAAGAGAACATACAGACTGGGAAAAAATTTGGGGGCATTACAAGTCAGACAAAGGTCTAATCTCTATAATCTATAAGAAAGTCCAACACCTCTACAATAAAAAGACAAATAATCCAATTAAAAAATGGGCAAAGGAAATGAACAGACACTTCACCAAAAAAGACATTCAAGCAGCCAACAGACACATGAGGAAATGCTCGCAATCACTAGCTATTAGAGAAATGCAAATTAAAACCACGATGAGATACCATCTCACCCTGGCATTACTGGTACGAATCAAAAACTCTGGGAATAACAAATGTTGGAGAGGCTACGGGGAGATCAAAACTCTTCTGCACTGCTGGTGGGACTGCATAATGATACAACGATATTGAAAAATGATATGGCACTTCCCTAAAAAGCTAGAAATAGAAATACTGTATGATACAGCAATCTCAGTCCTAGGACTATATTCTAGGGAAATAAGAGCCGTCACACATGAGTAGACATATGCACACCCATGTTCATGGCAGCATTTTTCACAGTAGAAAAAAGATGGAAACAACCTAGATGCCCATCAACAGATGAATGGGTAAACAAACTATGGTACATACACACAATGGAGTATTATGCAAGGATAAAGAACAATGATGAATCTGTGAAGCATCTCATAACATGGATCAAACTGGAGGACATTACGCTGAGTGAAATAAGTCAATTACAAAAGGACAAATATTGTATGAGACCTCTATGGTAAAAACTCATGAAAAAGTTTACACACAAAAAGTAACAATCTTTGTTGGTTACAAGGGATGGGAGGGGTGGGGGTAAAATACTAAATAGACAATAGATAAATGGCAACTTTGGCGAGGGGTAAGACAGTACACAATGCTGCAGAAGCCAGCACAACTTGTACAAAGAAAAGTCACTGAAACTCCATAGACACATCCAAACTCCCTGAGGGACTGAATTGCTGGGAGGAGGGCTGTGGGGAGCATGGTCTCAGGGAACATCTAGCTCAACTGGCATAACACAGTTTATAAAGCTAATGTTCTACATTCTACCTTGGTGAGTAGCGTCTGGGGTCTTAAAAGCCTGTGAGCCACCGTCTAAGATACTCCACTGGTCTCACCCCTTCAGGAGCAAGGAAGAATGAAGAGAACAGCCTACAAGGAAAAGATTAGTCCAAAGGACTAATGGACCACAGCTACCAAGGCCTCCACCAGACCGAGTCCAGTACAGCTACATGGTGCCCAGCTACCACCACTGACTGCTCTGACAGAGATCACAACAGAGGGTTCTGGACAGAGCTGGAGAAGGATGTAGAACAAAATTCTAACACACACAAAAAAGACAAGATATACTGATCTGACAGAGACTAGAGAAACCCCGACAGTATGGCCCCTGGACACCCTTTCAACTCAGTGGTGAAGTCACTCCCGAGGTTCACCATTCAGCAGGGGATTGGACAGCCCCATAAAACAAAACAGGACTAATGAGGCACAGCAGTCCAGGGAAGAGGACTAGAAGGCAGCAGGGGACAGGAAAACTGGTGATAGGGAACCCAAGGTTGACTAAGGACAGTGTTGACATGTAGTGGGATTGTTAACCATTGTCATAGGGTAATATGTGTACTGTTTAATGAGAAACTATTTTGTTCTGTAAACCTTCATCTAAAGTGAGAATAGCTGCACAACTGGAAGAACGTAATTGAAGTCACTGAATTTTACATGTATAAATTTTTGAAATGGTGTATCTTTGGCTATGTATACTTTCACCAAAAAAAAAAAGTCCTCTAAGGTCGAGAAGGGAGTGTTGACATGTCATGGGGTTGTTAACCAATGTCATAAAACAATAAGTGTACTGACTGTTTAATGAGAAACTATTTGTTCTGTAAACCTTCACCTAAAGTACAATAAAAAAATTTTTTTTTTTAAATCCCACGATACGCCTCTACCATAATCTGTTCAACCATTCCCATATTTATTGACATTTTTAGGTTGTTTACAGCTGTGCGTGTGTGCATGCACGCACTGTGTGTTTGCCACAACCAGCAGTCCTCTGATAAACATCTTTGCTTCTTCCTGTATGTTTTAGATAAATTCCCCCAGAGTGGGATGGCCACGTTAAACTTAATGAGTATTTTATGTTTAACAGATATTGCCAGACAGCTTGCTAAAAAGATTGAGCAAGCCCCACTTTGTCAGCAGTGTGCAGAGTGGCCCTGTACCCGCATCAAGCTAGGGCAGGGAGTGCTGCTCTTTTCCATTTTTGCCAATCTGACATGTGAACATGGCACCTCCTGATCATGAGGTGGAGGAGCATCGTTGCATGTCCACAGGCCCCTGTGGCAACTCATGGAAACTGAGGGAGCCAAGGAGGCTGTCAGGCTGCCGTGAACTCTGGGCATGACGTGCGTGGATTAGCCAGGAGACAGGGAACAGCAGGGTGGAGGCCGAAAGAACTCTGAGAGAGCAGGCTGGGCTCCAGGGTGATGTGGACGGGGTACAGGATAACAGGAAGATTGCAGGAGCGAGGACACAGCAACAACCAAGGACTGTGGACAAGGGGTGTGGCCTATCCTCCATTTAGATGATTTTAAAGAGAATACTCAGGCTTATATTAAGGAACTCGCTCAGGTTTCCACTCTAATCCAGCTCTGTCATCAACCAACCATCATATTTCTTGTTAGCCAGCGTCAAGTCGATGACGATTCATGGTGACCTTACGTACAAAACACTGCCTGGTCCTGTGTCATCCTCACGATTGCCAGCATGTTTGAGTCCATCATTGCAGCTATTGTGCCAATCCATCTCACCAAGGGTCTCCTTTGCCCTCATTGGCCCTCCACTTCACCAAACATGATGTATTCCTCCAGCGATTGATCCCTCCTGCTGGTGTGTCCAAAGCAAGTGAGTTGGATGATATTCTGTTGTGATCCATACAGTTTTCATTAGCTGATTTTCAGAAGTACATCACCAGGCATTTCTTCCTCTTCTGTCTTAGTCTGGAAGCTCCACTGAAACCTGTCCACCATAAGTGACCCTGCTAGTATTGAAATGCCCTGTGGCAAATCTTCCAGCATCATAACAACACTCAAGCCACCATAGTACGACACACTGACAGAGGGGTGGTGGAGCCGTCACCTTGGACATACCTTTTCCCACTGGGCCTTGGCTTCCATATCAATAAACTCAGAGAGCTGGCCCAGTTGATCTTCTAAGTCCTTTCAGTGCTAGAATATTCTGAGTGGTCTAGTAAAACCTGGACAAGCAGTCCCATCATATAAACATTAATTACAGGAAGTCCTAAAGGCAATAGGAGCCCCAATAGAAAACCTATGTAATAAACAGGGGCAGTTTTCAAGGGAATTTCCAGGAAGCAGTTCCACGATCCTTGGGCCCTCACTGTCTCCAAGGGTGTGAATGTGTTGGACTTTAAAGAGAGGATTGGAGAGAGGCTTGCCTCAGAGCAGATTGAGCCAGGAGGTTGGGGGCAGGTGGATGGACTGCTTCCCACACCTCTGTCCAGTCCCTCCAGGTCCTTCTCTTCCTGTGACCTCCATGAATGGCCCCACCCCACCAGGTACCCAGGATTCTGGGAGATGTCCTTGTCTCTCCCCCTTCCCCACTGCCCCACAACCATCACAAGGTCCTGCTGGCTCTTCTTGAAAGATCAGGAGAGGGCTTCACAGTAAATGACCCCCTCCTGAGAGAGCCAGCGGAGTGGGCGGAGAGAGGGAGCAGCTTCTTCCAGCAGTAGGCCACAGGCTTGGGAGTCCTGAGGACCAGATGGGGTGGGGGGTGGACTGAGCAGGACCCTGGCATGGGGCATTTATGCAGGGCCCTGCCCCCAGAGGGTGTGTCAGTCGAAGGCTGTGGTGTGCAGGTGAGGAGGATCAGGCACAGTGGGCCTGGAGACCCCCTGTCTGCAGCAAGGAACATAGGGTCAGAGGGGCTTGGGGGAGATCACCCAAGAACCAGTGCATTGCAGAGCCATCTTAGAACAGCACCCTTCATATATGAAGGCTTCTACTGATCCCTGCTTCCCTCCCCACTGACAACCTACTTCTCCCTGCCAGCTCGAATCCCAAGGAAGTCAGAATCCCCTGCTAGCTAGAGGGGGAGGAAGAGCACAAGAGAGAGAGAGACAGCCACAGGGCTTTCCCCCAGGCAGATGCCCCCTGGGGCAGGGAGGAGGCCTCTTGATCATTAAACAGGATTGGAATGGTGGTTAATACACTGGGATGGACGACTAAAGCTATGAAAAGAAGAAGGGTTTCAGATTTAAAACAGCCATGAGACTATTTATCCCCAAAAGGTGGACCTCGTGAGGACACAGAGGGGCCAGCCAGACTGAACAGGGCAGCCATGCTGGGACCTAGGGGCCAGATTATCCTGGAGAGGGAGTGGTCCAGCTACACACACACGCACACACACACACGTCCTGCCAGCCTTGGCACCTCTTGGCATTTCTCCCTCTAATGAGATGCTTGGAACGGCCTCCACTGGGCTAATTCAGGCTCTAATGAAGATGTTCTCGGCCTCTGTCATTAGTGAAAAGGTTAATGGATCCCCCACAGGGCTGACTTAGCCCGTGGCTCAGCAAACAGCCTGGGAATTTCAGGGACCCGGCTTTCCTCTGTCCAGGTTCCCAGGTGGGGCTCCCGAACCCACAGAGCACAGAACTAGGGAACACCAGATGCTGGCACTCAGGGGAGTAGCTAGGCTGTAGACGTGGACCAAGGGACACCCAGGGGACAGGAGAGGCTGAGATGGCCCAGAGTCACCTGTGTGTGTAGAGGATCGAGGGCTGAGTGGGCACAGCCATGTGAACATCATTCTCCGGGGTTGGAGGAGACTGGAACCTATCAGAACATTCCAGACTCTACCTCACTGCAACCTCTGGGGCATTTCCTCAGCCTCAACTGCAGGGCCTAGGCCTTTTTCTTCTCCATCCACTGTCCCCAGTTTTCTCCTCTCTTAGTCAGTGTCCCATCCCACTCCACCTCCGCCTTTCTGATGTGGATGATGAGACTGGGCAGGGCAGCGGGCTTTGCCTGTCTGGAGCACTTAAACTTTCTAAGCCTCATTTTCCCCATCTGACAAATGGGCTTTAAGGGTCCAGGCTGGCTTGTGGGATGCTCTAACCTGAACTGGGCCTAGGGCTGTGGGACAATGCCCAGGAAAACAGAATAAGCAACAGGTGGGGCTTCCAGCCCAGAGACAGCAGCATGTCAGGTCTAGGACCCCAGGAGTAGGGGAGCAGAGCCATATATCACCCCCAAGCAGGGAGGTTCCTTCAGGGGTGGCTGTTCCCAATCACTCTCTCTAAGGATATGGGATCCTGGACTCATTGTAACTACCCCCCATACACACACGTATACATTCACATGTGCACACACACACATTCACACACAGTACACACACATACACACGTTCACACACACATATACATTCATACACACACACATATACATTCACATGCCCACACACATTCACACACACCACACATGCATACACACACACACATTCACACACACGCAGCGTGCATATACACACATATACACTCACACACACATACACATTCATACAGACCACACACACATTCACATGCACATGTGCACACATGCACACACACGCACACACATGCAGCCCACACACACACGCACTGCAGTGGCAGTCTCGCCCCAGGACGGGTGCTCATACTCTGGGTGAACAAGGTAAAACTATGGGACGACGTCTGTGGACTCCCATGCCATTACCCACACCGTACCACTTCCTGGATGTCTTCCCCACACGTCCTAGCCCCTTGGCAGAGTCACTGGTCCAGCCAGCAGCCTCTATCACCCTCATCAGTCCTGCAGGAAGAGGTCCCTTCCTCCCCCCAGCTCTCAAGTCGTGGCTTGTCTCAGGTAGACTGGACCGGGATTCCTCAGTATAAGTCCTCAGGAATGCCGCTGGGAGTCACAGCCATGTCATCTCTCCCACTCACACTGGCCCAGGAGGTTCTCCCACACTTGTTATAGAGTGAATGAGTGAGTGAATGACCCAAGGATCCTGGTTCTGACTGAAGCCACAAGCAGCAGCCCGGACCTGAGCCCCTGTGTGCACCCCTGCTCCCGTCCTGCGTGGCCCTGGCCAGAGGTTCCCTCCTCTGGCACAGCCTTGCCTCCCCACTGACCTCCTGCTTCATCTAGCCCCAGACAGATGTTTCCCTGATCTGGCCTGGCCTGGCCTGAGACCATGTGCAGGGCAGCCCTGAAGCCAGGTGGACAGGGCTGTGCAGAGAGAATGCCCAAAGACTAGGTGATGTTGGAAAATCACAAGAACATCCCAGGGCCACATCCGACATGCAGCAGTTAGCTGGAGGACAGAAGTGGCTGCTCACTCTTGGCACATGCCAACACTTCAAGTTTCTGCCCTCCTGGGCCATGTGGCACTGCGGCTGTTGAGCTTGTCACCCCAGACTTCAAGCTAGGCAGGAATTACAGCACCACTGTCCAACCAGGAACAAGACCCTTACGAACTCCCCTCTCCTCCCCACTCCTGCCTATCACAGGTGAAGGGGGTGGGACTCGGTCCCAGGTAGGCCCTCACCCCACCTCCAAGGGAATGATAACCTAACCCTCAAGCCTGGTCATGGTGTGGCTCCTGCCCCTGTGGACGCTTTGGAAACCATCCCAGCTCCTCACTCCCTTTCTCTCTGTGCCATGGGCTCAGGGAACCCCCTGACCACAAAATTCCCAGGATGACACAGGTCCACCACAGATGACTGACAGCTCCACAGCCACCTTTCCCACCCTAAATGGCTTCTCCTCCCATGTGCCCATCTCCCCAGGTGGCAGGAAGGTCCACCCAGCCACACCAGCCACGTCCTGGAACCCAGCTCAGAAGTGCCTCCCACGGCAGGTTAGGGCAACTGAGAGAGCAAGAGCAGCTAGAGCAGGCTTGGCTCCTCAGCTCCCCACCACTGGACAAGCTGAGGCCTGCAATCACCTGGAGGGGATCTGTTCTGGGTTGAATTGTGTCCCTCCCAAAAGATATGATCAAGTCCTAACCATATGTGACAGTTAAAGTTGTTTGTCAACTTGGCTGGGCCATAATTCTCAGTGGTTTGGCAGTTATGATGTAGTTTGGCAGCTATATAATGACGTAATCAACCCATAATGAGATCTGATATAATGGGATCACCTCCATGATATCTGCTATAAGCAGCCAATCAGTTGAAAGGGAGTTTCCTTGGGGGTGTGACCAGCATCCAATATGTATATGGACTTCCTGGCAAAGCTTGCTGGGTTTTGCTCACTCTGGATCCTGCAACTGGCTCCTGTTCATCTGACCTCTGGTTCTTGGGACTTGAGCTAGCAGTTTACTGCCAATCTTGGGATTCCTTGGCTTTTGCAGCCTGTGAGCCAGAGGCCTGTTGTCTGGCCTGCCCATCTTGGGTTTGCCCAGCCCCTGTAGCTATGTGAGTCAGAAGTTTCCAGCCTGACCCACAGACTTGGGACTGTCCCGCCTCTACAACTGCATGAACCATTTCCTTAATATAAATCTCTCTCTCTCTCTCAATCTTTCTCTCTCTATGTATATATGGAGCCCTGGTGGTGCAGTGGTTAAGAGCTCTCGTTTGCTAACCAAATGGTCAGCAGTTCAAATCTACCAGCCACTCTTTGGAAACTCTATGTGGCAGTTCTACTTTGTCATATATATATATATATATATATATATATATATATGTTGTTGTTAGGTGCCATCGAGTTGGTTCTGACTCATAGCAACCCTATGCACAACAGAATGAAACACTGCCCTTCCTGTGCCATCCTCACAATTGTTGCTATGCTTGAGCCCATTGTTGCAGCCATTGGGTCAATCCATCTCATTGAGGGTCTTCCTCTTCTTCGCTGGCCCTCTACTTTACCAAGCATGATATCCTTCTCCAGGGACTGATCCCTCCTGATAACACGTCCAAAGTATGCGAGACATAGTCTCGGCTTCCTTGCTTTTAAGAAGCATTCTGGTTGTACTTCTTCCAAGACAGATTTGTTCGTTCTTTTGGCAGTCCATGGTACATTCAGTATTCTTCGCCAACACCACAATTCAAAGGTGTCAGGTCTTCTTCAGTCTTCCTTATTGATTGTCCAGCTTTCACATGCATATGGGGCGATTGAAAACACCATGGCTTGGGTCAGACTCACCTTAGTCCTCAAGGTGACATCTTTGCTTTTCAACACTTTAAAGAGGTCTTTTGCAGCCGATTTGCCCAAGGCAATGCATCTTTTGGTTTCTTGACTGCTGCTTCTATGAATGTTGATTGTGAATCCAAGTAAAATGAAATCCTTGACAACCTCAATCTTTTCTCCATTTATCATGATGTTGTTTATTGGTCCAGTTGTAAGGATTTTTGTTTTCTTTATGTTGAGGTGTAATCCATACTGAAGGCTATGGTCTTTGATCTTCATCGGTAAGTGCTTCAAGTCTTCACTTTCAGCAAGCAATGTTGTGTCTTCTGCATAATGCAAGTTGTTAATGAGCCTTCCTCTAATCCTGATGCCCCATTCTTCTTCCTATAGTCCAGCTTCTGGGATTATTTGCTCAGCATACAGATTGAATAGATATGGTGAAAGGATACAACCCTGACACACACCTCTCGTGACTTTAAACCATGCAGTATCCCCTGATTCTGTTCAAACAACTGCCTCTTGAGCTGTGTATAGGTTCCTCATGAGCACAATTAAGTGTTTGAGAATTCCCATTCTCTGCAATGTTATCCATAATTTGTTATGATCCACACAGTCGAATGCCCTTGCACAGTCAATAAAACACAAGTAAATATCTTTCTGGTATTCTCTGGTTTCAGCCAGGATCCATCTGACATCAGCAATGATATCCCTGGTTCCATGTCCTCTGCTAAATCCAGCTTGAATTTCTGGCAGTTCCCTGTGAGTATACTGCTGCAGCCGCTTTTGAATGATCTTCAGCAAAATTTTGCCTGCATGTGTTATTAATGATATTCTTAGATAATTTCCACATTCAGTTGGATTGCTTTTCTTGGGAATAGGAAAAAATATGGATCTCTTCCAGTCAGTTGGCCAGGTAGCTTTCTTCCAAATTTCTTAGCATAGACGAGTGAGCACTTTTAGCACTGCATCCATTTGTTGAAACATCTCAATTGGTATTCTGTCAATTCCTGCAGCCTTGTTTTTCACCAGAGCCTTCAGTGCAGCTTGGACATCTTCCTTCAGGATTGTCAGTTTATGTTGGTGAAAAAAAGGTATTTGCAATGAAGAAGTCGTTGATCTTGCAAAATTCAATCATGTGATCTCCGGCATTGTTTCTATCGCCAAGGCCATATATTCCAACTACCAATCCTTCTTCTTTGTTTCCAACTTTCAAAATTCCAATCACCAGTAATTATAAGTGCGTACTGATTGCATGTTTGATCAATTTCAGACTGCAGAAGTTGGTAAAAATCTTCACTTTCTTCAACTTTGGCCTTAGTGGTTGGTGCATAAATTTGAATAATAGTGGTATTAACTGGTCTTCCTTTTAGGCGTATGGATATTATCCTATCACTGACAACGTTGTACTTCAGGATAGATCTTGAAATGTTCTTTTTGACAATGAATGCAATGCCATTCCTCTTCAAGTTGTCATTCCCGGCATAGTAGACCATATGATGGTCCAATTCAGAATGACAAATACCAGTCCATTTCAGCTCACCAGTGCCTAGGATATCAATCTTTATGCATTCCATTTCATTTTTCGTGATTTCTAATTTTCCTAGATTCATACTTTGTACATTCCAGGTTCTGATTATTAATGGATATTTGCAGCTGTTTCCTCTCATTTTGAGTTGTGCCACATCAGCAAATGAAGGTCCCAAAAAGCTTGACTCCATCCATGTCATTAAGGTCGACTCTACTTTGAGGAGGCACTCTTCCCCAGTCGTAATTTGAGTGCCTTCCAGTCTGAGGAGCTCATCTTCTGGCACTATATCAGACAATGTTCTGCTATTCTTAAGGTTTTCACTGGCTAACTTTTTTCAGAAGTAGACTACCAGGTCCTTCTTCCTAGCCTGTTTTAGTCTGAAATCTCAGCTGAAACCTCTCCACCATGGGTGACCTTGCTGGTATTTGAATACCAGTGGCATAGCTTCCAGCATCACAGCAACACACAAGCCCCCACAGTACAACAAAGTGACAGATGCGTATATATATATATATATATGTGTGTGTGTGTGTGTGTATGTATATATGCTTCACTGGTTTTACTTCTTTAGAGAACCCAGCCTAAAATACCCTTGTACCTGTGAATGTGACCTTATCTGGAAATAGAATTTTTGAAGATGTTATCAGTTAGGTTAACATGAGGTCACACTGGAGTAGGGTGGGTCCTAATCTCATGTGACTGGTGTCCTTATAAAAAGAGAAGAGACACAGAGAGAAAGAGACAGGAAGGATGCCATGTGATGCTCCTGCTGCAAGCGAAAGAATGCCAGCCATCACCAGAAACAAGGAGAGAGGTATGGGACAGATTCTCTCTCAGAACCTCAGACAGAATCAACATGGCCGACACCCTGATCTCCAGAACTGTGAGACAATAAATTTCTGTTCTTTAAAATCACCTGATTTGTGATGTTTTGTTACAGTATCCCTAGGACACTGACACAGGACCCCACTCCCTTGTTTTGGGATGAGCATGAGGGTTACCTCATCAGTGGGGGATTCACAGACCCCAGGGCACCAGGCAGGCTGGGGAGAGATGCCAGCTGTTTTCAGGAGTTGCTGTGACCACCAGCTGGCAACCTTGGGGCCTGTGGATGTGACAAGCCTCCCATCAGGAGAAAAGTGCTTCTGGCCCTTGGGGAGCTGAGGGTGGCACAACCCCTTTGGCCAGGAACAAGGAGGACCTGGCCCAGCAGCGGCGCTGTCCAGAAAGCCCAAAGTGCTCCTGGGTCATTTCTGGATAATGCTGCTCTCTCTTCACAGCAGGAGCCTCAGCATCCACCTTCTGAACCCTGACATGTGGCCAGTCGTCTGTCCTACTGACTCTGCCTCCAGAGGCCACAGGCTACCCCCTCTCTGGTCCCGGTCTGGCGATGGGCTGGCATCTCCTGGCAGGCTGCTGCCATATCCTCTCCCCTCTGCCCCCCACTCACCACCACAGCAGCCCAAGGGCCTCTCCACCATGCAGACTGGACCACAGCCCACCCGCCCCACCTCTCCCTGACTCCCTCTGCCCTCAAGGCTGAGCCCAGGCTCCAGTCCCACCTCCTGTGCCCCGCATGGCACCACATCCCAGCCCTCTGCACTGTCCCTGTTCCTGGACACACCCGACATGACCATACCTCTCTGCCTCACCCAGGCTACTCCTTCCACATGGAATTCTCACCTCTGGTTTCCTGCTCCGATCCTACTCACTCAAGAGGGAAATTGTCCACAGGCAGGAAACCTGGGCACAGACGCTTGGCCTCACCAATGGCCAGGATGTCAGGCGAGTCACCAGCCAGCATCTGTCACTCTTCAGATGGGTAAGACATAGCTGGACCTCAGGAAAGGAGTCCCCTCCAGTGCGGCTAACCCATTGCCATTGAGTCAATTCCCACTCATAGCGACCCTATAGAACAGAGTAGAACTGCCCCATAGGGTTTCTAAGGCTATAATCTTTATGCAAGCAGACTGCCACACCTTTCTTCCATAAAGCAGCTGGGAGATTTGAACAGCTTCAGTTAGCAGCCAAGCACTTAACCACTGTGCCCTCAGGGCTCCTGCCAGCTCAGCTGGGGAACTATAAATCAGAAGCAGTCTGGCAAGTCTGTTAACATGAAAATTAACCATCCAATGCCCCAGGATCCAGCAGTTCTTGATATCTACCTTGGCAAGAGAAATCTTACCCTTGTGCCCAAGGAGGTCTGTACAAGACTGCTCCCTTCAGTGTTATGTGTAATAGCAAAATGTGGAGTAGGGAATGATTGAAATTTCTGATCAGTGGCAGATGAGTGGAATCACCTGGGCCTCCACATGGAGCGTAAGTTACAAGACAGAGGGAGATGCCACCAACAGCTCGGACAGACATCTCTCATGTTTTCATGGAAGGAGGCAAGTGACAGAGCTGATGCACATATGAGACCTTTTATAGACGGCAACCATAATCTCCTCCTCCTCGACAGCCCAGGAAGCCCCAAACCCTGCCACACACATGGCCTTCACCTTGCCACCTCTGGTGCAGCTCACTGTCACTGCAGTCACTTTGTAGGGTCACCTACTCCTAAGGGTTCAACCCACTTGCTCCCTAATGCGTGCAGAGTGCCCTCTGGGGCTGGGTACTGTTACATGGAAATAGCAATAACAACAACAATAATAGTTAACACTTGTCGAGTGCTTATATGTAAGGCTATATTCTAAATACTTTGGCATCTTATCTCCTTTAATTCTCTCAATAACCTTCTGAGGCCGGGGCTGTTTTTACTATCCCCATATTACAGGTGAGAAAACTGAGGCTCATGGAGGTTAGGTCAATTGTCCATGGTCACCCAGCTGTAAGTGCTGGCTGCCTCCCCGTCGCTGCAACTGCTTCGTCTCCTACATGGCCTTCTCACTTCCTACACCTGTTTTTAGGTGCCTTGTCTGTCTTTGCCAACCCCTGCTAGAATGTTGATCCCATGAGGGTAAGTGTTGACTGCTTTGTCCCTGGTGTCTGGCACAGAGAAGGTGTCAAATGAGGGAGTGATGACCAGAGGGGGCCTTGCGCATGTTAATGCGGTCCTTGACCTTCTAGGAGTGTAGCCTCTGGCCACCAGATTCCAAAGCCCCAGGCCTATCCAAACGCAGGAGTCACTGAGACACACAGACGGCACAACCTTTGGTAAAATCAATGCCATCACTCAGTGAGCAGCTGTGCCAAGCTTCCTGGGGCTCTGTATCCCAGCAACAACACGCACGTCCCTATGTCTGCAGCTCTGAGAAGATGCTGCTCTCAGACACCAGTGCCCAGCCAGTCCCCACTCAGGAGGCACTTAGCCTGACGCCTCCACCAGGCTGGGTGTGCCCTCCCCACAGGCAACAAATACTCTGATATACTGGAGGAAGAGTGCCTGAAGTGTGCGCAGCTTAGATGTGACAGGTTTGTAGATAGAGGCATGTGCAGGATGCCAACTGACATCACGTGGGCTACAGAGGTGTGTGCTGAACCCAGACCCAGACAAGGCTCCAGCCCTGCCCCCTGTCCATCTGGTCAGAGATGCTGCAGAGCCCTGGGTTTGTGTGGCCAGGGTGCCAATTCCTGGCTCGCTGGTTCACCCTCCAGAGCCTGGGGCACCTGGCTGGTAGGGAAGTCCTTTCCTCTGGCACTCTGCCTAATGGGACTGCCAGCCACTGGCCCTGGGGGATGGCAACCAGAAGGCATGAGCCAAGACCCCAGACTGACCCAGACTGTGTGCTTCCAAACCTTCCCATCCTCTCATCTGAATGTCCATATTTTGAATTACCCTATTTTACTATTTCTTCTCTCTAGTTTGTTTCATTTGTTAATGCTATTTACCCCTTTGCTTTTAACCTTTTTAGAAATCTTTATAGTTCTTTTACTGTTTTATCTTAGCTTTTTATTGTGGAAGCTGTCAGTTCATTTCATCTGGCTTATTTATTTTACTTTAATTTACGTTTTATAATTTTATGTCCATCACATTTTATTTTTGCTTGGCCTAGTCTGTGGGTGGCAGTGTTTTTGGAGGGAGAAACCCAGGTCTTTGAACCCAGCAGATCCTGACCCAGATGTGACTCTGGGTAGACAATTTGCTTGTTGGTGACTCGATTGACTCTTTAAGTCTCTGAGCCTTAGTTTTCTTCTATGAAAAACAGGGATAATCATACCTATGGGAAAATTCATACCTGGGCAGCATTCTTATGAGAACGATAAATAACTAATTCAAAGCTCCTGGCAAAGGGCTTGGCCCACAGGGGTGCGCAATCATTGCCAGAAGGTGTTAATATTGGTGTCAGGAGTGGGATTCTGGTGTGCCACCCCCCGCAAGATTATGAGATTGGAAGTTTTTCTTTGTCTTTCTTCTTCATGTCTGTGCAGCTGTGAGGAGGGTCTCAGCCACAATTTAGGAAGCCTGGATACAGGAGTAGAGGAGACCAGATGGGCATTGCTTGTTCTGTCCACCCCACCCCTTGCCCTGAAGCAACAGTGGGTCCAGCTCCCCAGAAGAGGGGTCAGAAGCTCAGCAGGGAGTTAGGACACAAGTGTTCAGAGGAATCTGAAGGGAGAAGTCTAGTCAGATGGCTGTAGTGAGCAAGACAGAAGGGGATAGGGAGAGACACAAGCTGAGGCAGGCCCATTGGTGAGCTCTCTGCCTCACACAGAACTGACTCACCTCATTGAACTGCCTGACTCTGGAAGACAAGAACAGCCCAAACAGATAGCCCATCACCAGGGAAGAGAGCACAGAGGGCATTGGGATCTCTTCTTAAATCATCTCAGAGGACAGTCGTCACACACAGAGCACACAGAGCAGACTACCAGGAGGCTTCTCAAGGGCAGGCCCTTTTTAACAGAAGCTCATCCCTCTTTGACTCAGAGAGGAGCTGATGGGCTGGTCCTCAGCTGTAGCAAGATGAAGGTGCTCCCAGGACTGTGGTAAAGCCAGGCAGCAGCTCCCAGGAACCCTGTCCTGGTTGAAGGGTGCCAGAATCTGGCCTTCCTCACACTACTTCAACAGCCTCCAGGAGAAACCAACAGCCAGATGCCCCAAAGGATGACTGAGAATCATAACAAATTCTCTGCATGTTCTGACCCAGGCCCAGGGCGTTTTCACTGCTTTGTCCCCACTGACCCACAGGCTGCCCTCTCGCCACCCCCAGCTGGGGTGAGATGAGAAGTCAGTCTATGTGCTATCTCCAGACACATTTCCTCACAAGGAACTTTTCCCTCACACATGGAATCATCATGAGCTTATCAGTACATCCCTGAATCCTGGAGGGCAGGCTGCACCAGACCCCTCCCCAAGAGCAACACCACATGGCAATGAGAAGCCTTAGAGTCATCCTCTCTCTCTCATGCCCCACTTTCAATCTTGCTCTCCCTGCCTTCACAAGAGATCCAGAATCTGTCCACATCTTACCACCTACATTGCACCACCCTGGTCCAAGCCATCACCATCCCTCATTGGATTAATGTAATCACCTCCTGGCCAGTCTCCCTACTTCTACCCTTACCTCATCCCCATTCACCTAACAGCAGCCAGAATAAACTTCCTAAGATGTAGGTCTGATCATATCACTCCTCTCCTCAAGACCCTCCATCTCACTCCAAGTAAAAGCCAA
This sequence comes from Trichechus manatus latirostris, assembly GCF_000243295.1. NCBI lineage: Eukaryota > Metazoa > Chordata > Mammalia > Sirenia > Trichechidae > Trichechus > Trichechus manatus. The sequence continues at coordinate 2,409,181 of NW_004444117.1, forward strand.
AGCACCAATCTACAAGACCCCACCTGATCTGGCCCATGCCTCTTTGACCTTATCTTACCACCCTTCTCCTGAATCCCTCTGCCTTCTGCCCCTAATCTCCTTGCCCTTCCTTAAACAGGCCAGACACAGTCCCACCTTCTCTCAGACACCGTCCCACCTTCTCTGCCTGGGACCCACTTTCACCAGCTATCTATATGACTATTCCCTCATTTTCTTAAAGTATCAGTTCAAGTATTACCTTATCAGTGAGGCTTTCCCTGGCCACCCTACACAAACTAGCCACCTCCTTACCCCACCATTACTTCACCACTCTAACCTCCTCACCTCCTTTTTCTTCTTAGCACAGATGACCATCCGACATACTATGTATTTGTTCATATTCTTTCTATCTGTACACACTAGAATGTATGCTCTTTGAGGACAAGGACTTTATTTTTTTTAGGGATGTCCAAATCCAGAAGGGACTTGATGCATATTTGCTGAATAAATGAATTGAGGAGGGAGCCTCCCTGAAAAGATGCTGTTTGAGCTGAGACCTGAATGATGAGAAGCAGTGAGCCTGTTGAAGACATGGGGGGAAGGTCTCCCAGGCAGAAAGAACAGCCCCTGCAACAACCCTCAGGCAGCAACAAGATACAGAAAAGTGCCTGTGTGGCAGGGTGAGTGTAGGGAGAGTGGGTATCAGGAGGTAGGGCAGAGAAGCAGTATAGGTCACTCTGTTGGCCACTGTGAGGAGTTCTGGGTTTATTCTGGGTGTCCTGGGAAGACTTTGGAGGGTGAGCTAGCCTGATTCATGTTTTTAAAAATACCATCTGGTTACCATGTAGACAGGGCAGTGCATGGGGGCCATAGCTGATGTAGAATGTTAGGAGGCCACAGAGATGGTCCAGGCAAAGAGTGATCCCAGCCTAGGATGGAGGACAGGGAAAAAGGGCAAGCCTGGGAACAGGAAGTAGAGTCAGAGGCTGCTGAGAACCAGGGGAGAGCTGGGAGTGGGGAAAGGCTCACACCCTCCAAGAGTCTGCTCAGCCCCAGCTCTTTATTTTATCCTAGCACGTTGGTGCTTCCACTGTGGAAATCTGAAAGTGTTGAAAGAAGGTAACGTCTTCACTGAATAGGTAACATCTTTACATTGTAAAAGATCCCTCCACCATACCCACAGTGGTACTCTCACTCGGGCTTCTCAACACACAAATAGCACCCAAGGTCAGCCCCACAGGTCAGAGCTGCAGCCCTACCTAAGTCCAGGCTCTGCCTCGGAGTTGTAAGCCCCTCACCATCATATGAGTATCCAGATGAGAGGTGCCAGCGGGGGCCAGGCCTGCAGGGGGAGAAGCCAGACTGAGGGAGGGTCTTCAGAGGGGGACTATCCAGGGTGGGGCATGTCCGCAGGTGGGGTTGGTGGTTCGAAGCGCACTCTGCAAGGACTGCCAAGCCAAGGAGGGGCCACTGGGCGAGTTCTCGTAGACAAATGCCCTATCCTGGGCTGCACTCCATGAAGGTGGCTCCAGGCAGACCAGCCATGTCCACAGTGTAATGTCCCACCCAAAAGCAAGCAAGGGGAGGAGGTGTGGGTGGCCGTGGACCAGAGCTGCCAGACACTACACTCTCCTGCAAGGCGATCCGGAGCACAGGGGAGCAGCGGTGGCCCTCCTGCAGACAAAACCAAGCACCCAGGCCAGGCTTGAGCAAGGAGGCAGGGCTGCTCCGAAGAGGCTGTGGGCAAGATCTTCTGCAGGCTTGCTGGGAGAAGGAAGATGCCCATCATCAAGAAGTCTTCAAGCCCAGCTAAGATTGAATACCAAATGCAAGGTTCCCAGCAGCCAGCTCTCTCCACAACTGGCAAGGACCCTTCTCCACAGGGCTCCAGCAGGACAGGTCCAGTGCTCACCAGACCCAGAGCCACCCTCTTCCTCTCCAGAGACCAACTACAACGGCAAGAATGAGCCATGTTTTAACCACTCAGAAAAACAGTCTTCGTACTCTAGTCGCAGGACCAGGAAAAGTTCTCCACCTTCCAGTGACATAACTGAGGAAGGCTTTTGTCACAGAGCAAGGGAGCTGCTCTTAGAGGTGGTCTGGGGCTCCAGAAAGCCACCTGCAACATCACTCAGAAGAGCACACACACATACCTAGCCTTGCACAGTCCTCTCTGGTGGGGCACCTGGGCCAAGGCAGGCAGGTGTTAGCACAGGTGGCCTGGTGAGGAAGGGATCTAAGGGTTGAATGCTTTGCATGTGCCACCGCATAGGGGCTGCAGATGAGGCTGGACAAGAGCAGGGAAGGGGGTGGAGAGAACTGGAAGGATGGGGCTCAGCCACGCCTAGGGGTTTAATTGCCAACCTGGGAGGATTTTTATCAGATATTCAGGAGAGGAATTGAATGTCCTAAACTGACCACAATTCTCCACTGTTCTAGGAAAGAACACGCTAGACACCACATGATTCTGTGGGAAAAACCTTCTTCCACTTAGCAAGCTAGTGACAGCCTGCAGAGGGGACTGACAGAACCAGGACACAGGATGCATGCAGGACATGGGATGCAGGGAGCAGGGCACAGGACTCAGGATGCAGGACACAGGACTCAGAGTGAAGGGCACAGGACTCAGGGTGCAGAGTGCAGGGCACAGGTCGCAGGACTCAGGGTGCAGAGTGCAGGACTCAGGATGCAGGATGCCGCCCAGTCAAGGTCCTTTGCAGGTTAATAACAGGGAGCCCCCATTCCTTCCAGCATGGATTGTGTGTGAAATGCCAGGGACTGTGTGGTGAGTGGTCATCACAAAGCTCAGGACCAAGTTCAGCTGGGCAAAGGCTCTCCTCCAACCTCGTCCTGGCCTGCGGGAGCCCTTGCCTTGGGTGAAGACAACCTGGAACACCAGTGCTGATGGAGGACCCCTGTAGGCCACAGTGCTGCAGAGGGGTTCCTGCCCCAGTTCAGCTGGAACGAAGACCCCCATGCCCAGCCTGGGAGGAAGAGTGGCATGGTGGTGGGGGAGAGATGGAGCAGTGGGCCCGCAGCCTCTTTTCCAGCCAGCAATTTCTGGGGGTGCTGAGAGGCACAGTGACACCGTGAGTAACTGGAGCCAGAGTCAGACAGGCCACCACGGCCTCTGAGCCTGGCAAGACTCTGAGTAAATGGAGTGCCCAGCACGGGGCCAAGTGCACAAGGTTGTCCTCCCAGTGTATTTGCTTCATCCCATCCACTCTCGGAACTTGTGTTTCCCTATCCTTTCAGCAGCGGTGTCAATACCTACGGCACAGCACAGTGGAGAGGATCGATGCTCAGCCCAGCACCTGACACTGGGGCCCTGCTCATCACAGCTTAGAGATCCATATTCCCCAGAGCCACCATATCCCTCATGTCTGGCACCTCAGTACACACCCCTGCCTCCTATTCATCCACCCAGAGTCCTGCTACTCTCTCCAAAACCTGCAACTGATCTCTTCACGTCCTTGCTTATAACCTGCCAATCACTCCCCATCTCCTACAAGACAAAGGGCAATTCTCCTTGTTTGGCATTCAAGGCCTGCTCTGCAGCCTTGACCATTTGCTCCAGATCCCTGCTCACCACGGCTCTACATGCCTTCATTTCTCCAAGCATAGAAGCTGCATGTCCTGGTCTTTGGACCTTCGTGTCCCTGACCAGGTCCATGGTGGGCCCTCATGTGCCAGGGAGCACCCATTAGGGAGACAGCAGAATGGCAAGAATCCTTGGGTGGTGCAAACAGTTAAGTCCTCAGCTACTAACTGAAAGATTGGTGGTTTGAATCCACCCAGAGGTGCCTCGGAAGAAAGGCCTGTAGATCTGCTTCCAAAAGGTCACAGCCTTGAAAACCCTCTGGAGCACAGTTCTATTTTGACACAGATGGGGTCACGATGAGTCAGAGTCGACTCGACGGCAACATGTTGATTGGTTGGTTGGTGGAGAGGCAAGAGCTCAGACTTCAGGGTCTTTAGACATGGGTTCAAATCCACTAGCTCCTGCTGCCAGCTCCAGGCAAAACAGTTACTTCCCCGAGCCTCAATTCCCTCCTGTAAACAAGAATATGAAGTGATAAGATAAAATCACACCCACCCAGCATAGCTGTGGGCTTCCCATTGCTCCATCTTCACCTCACATCTCTGGCCATCTTTCCCTAGTAGAGTCCCCCTCTCCTAGGCCTAGGGCAGAGCAGGTGTCTCAAACCCAAGTCAGTCAGCAGTGCATGTCCCTGGACACAGGATTGGTCCAATGGCCTGCGTGGCTCGAATCTGAGTGAACCTCAGGGTTCTTGGGATGGAAAGTTGCTCTATCCCATTTGTGCCTCGGGAGGAAATAGTGCTCTTTCCAGGGTGGTGTTGTATAAGGGTGGCTGGTCAGGAAATGCTGCAGTGATTTCCTTCTGGGGTGGGAGCCAGGCTGAAGACAAACTGGCATCAGAGGTAGCAGAACCCAGAGAGAACCCAGAGAAGTACAGAGGACTCAAGTTGCTTTTTTTTTTAATTGTTTTGTTATGGTAAATATGCATATAACAAAATATTTGCCAATTCAACATTTTTTGCATGTACAATTCAGTGAATTGATTACATTCATCATGTTGTGCAACCATCATCACTATCCATTTCCAAATTATCCTACCTCCATTAACAAAAATTCAGTGTCCCTTAAGCTAAGACTCTCCCATTTTCCCTTCCCTCCCACCCCTGGTAACCACTAATAAACTTTGGTTTTTATACATTTGCCTATTTCATCTAAATGAGACCATACAATATTTGTCCTTTCATGACTGACTTATTTTGCTCAGCATGATGTTTTCAAGATTCACCCATGCTGTAGCATATGTCAGAACTTCATTTCTCTTTACTGCTGAGCAGTATTCCATTGTATGTATGTAGCATATTTTGCCTATCCATTCATCTGTTGATGGACATTTAGGTTGTTTCTATCTTTTGGCTGTTGTTAAGAGTTTCAAGCTGGTTCTTAATGACATTATTTCAACGACTGAATCAAGCCCTGCCTATAGCCAGCTTATCACTGGACTTGTCAGTAACATGAGCCACTAAGATTCCTTTACAGTTTAAACCAGTTTAAGTGGGGTTTTCTGACACTTACTAGATTCCTAGTGGATACTGCTGCCTGGCCCTGGGCGTGGGCTTGGCCAGCCCCCAGGCAATGATGGGCACCTGCTCCAGGAAGCTCGCTCTGTGGCCATCAGCAGGTGCCTTCTTTGCCCACCCCTGTCCACTCTACTCCCCTCAATCCTCAAGACGAAGACCATATCAGAGGCATCTTTGGATCCTCAGAGCCTTCGCATGGTATGCCCAGCACACACTGGGGGCAGTAGTGGTTCAGTGGTAGAATTCTCATCTTCCATAAAGGAGACCAGGGTTCGGTTCCCAGACAGTGCACCTCATGCGCAGCCATCACCCATCAGTCAGTGGAGGCTTGCGTGTTGCTATGATGTTAATCAGGTTTCAATGGAATTTCCAGACTAAGGTACACTGCGGCTGCTTTTTAGCTTAGTTGGGTCCATTTCATTTTACGGAGCCGCTTTTATTTTGCTATTATCCTGGCCCCTGGCACATCATTGAGCTAAAGCACAGGCTCTGAAGCCGACAACCAGGGCTTCAAGCTGCCCAGCTCCCTGTTCCATGATCTCAGCAAGGTCCTTACCTCCCTTTCCAAGAGTTAAGATCCTCATCTGTAAAATGGACATAATAATCGGGTAACCATGAGCAATAAATAGAACTGTGTATATAAAACTCATTACACAGTGCAGAGCTCATAACACATTGTAAGCATTTAAAAAATATAGTCTTACATCATCACTACTGTCGCTAGAGTTGAGACAATATACAACTACTTTTCCATTTTGTTTTTTAATTATCTTTTAAATCATCAAGAATTTATGATGATGTCTGGGATATGATATGAATTAAGATTTCTTTTTCCCTTAATTAAAATCTAACTTCCCCATCTGCATTTATTAAATAGTTCCTCTGCATAGGAACAAATAATTTGGTGAAGTTATTTTAAAGCCTGGAGATTGCTCAGCTCTTTTTTTCTCTTTTTGGACCCCAGCTACAGAAATTTGCATTCAAACCATATCTCTCCAGTCACAGCCTTTGCTAACACAGGTGCATGCAAGCCCCTGACTTTTTTTTTTTTCCCACTCACTTTTTCCCTTCTTCCTGCACCTCTCTCACACTGCCTCCCCTGTAGGCACACACTCCAATGTGTCCACCTCCCTGGGAAAGGTGTGGTGCTGAACTGTGTGTATGTGTGTTTGACTTCCACAAACAGCGTTAGACTATAAACATCATTCTGTTCCCAGTTTGCTTTCTTAACACTATATTTTGTGAGCTGTGTCCATGGAACTGTATAAACAACTAGTCAGCATTTTCTCCTGCTGTCTAGCACACCACAGTATGCACTCACAAGGTTTAACCGCTTCACTTCCGGGGCAATGGACCCCTCGCCTGTCTCCAACTCCCTGCTATCAGAAACAATGCCATAAGAAGCATAGTTATACATATCTTCTTGGGACCCTGTGGAAACTTCTCTAGAGCTACTGGGTCAAAGAGCTCGTGCACAGTTAGTGGTAGACAGGTACAGCCTTTCTAGTGGAGAATTGGGCAGCTGATATGGGTATCATCCACCTTTCAGTGCTGTACATCTACTGATGCACAGTGGTCTCTCACTATTGCTTCAGCTTGAGTTCTTTTTTATTGCTAGTGTATATGAGTGTCTTCGGACACTTGCTTGCCATTTGGGCAGCCCCTTCTGAGATCTACTTCTTCCTCTCCTTTCCTATTTTTCTATTGCAGTTCATATCTTTCTCTTACATAGTAAATAGTGATCTAAATAGTAATCTCTTAGCAGTTGTTGTTGTTAGGTTCCATCAAGTTGGTTCTGACTCATAGCGATCCTATGTACAACAGAAAAAAACACTGCCCAGTCCTGCACCATTCCTCATAATCATTGTTATACTTGAGTTCACTGTTGTAGCAACTGTCAGTCCATCTCGTTTAGGGTCTCCCTCTTTTTCGCTAACCCTCTACTTTACCCAGCATGATGTCCTTCTGCAGGGACCAATTCTTCCTGATAACATGTCCAAAGTATGTGAGACGTAGTCTCGGCATCCTTGCTTCTAAGGGGCATTCTAGTTGTACTTCTTCCAAGACAATTCCATTCCTTCTTCTGACAGTCCGTGATATATTCAATATTCTTTGATAACACCATAATTCAAAGGCTTCAATTCTTCTTCAGTCTTTCTTATTCATCATCCAGCTTTAGCATGCATATGAGGCGATTGAAAACACCATGGCTTGGGTCAGGTGCACCTTAGTCTTCAAGGTGATATCTTTGCTTTTCAACACTTTAAAGAGGTTTTTGCAGCCAATTTGCCCAATGCAATGCATATTTTGATTTCTTGACTGCTGCTTCCATGGGTGTTGATTGTGGATTAAAGTAAAATGAAATCTTTGACAACTTCAATCTTTTCTTCATTTATCATGATGTTGCTTATTGGTACAGTTGTGAGGATTTTTGTTTTCTTTATGTTGAGAAGTAATCCATACTGAAGCCTGTGGTCTTTGATCTTCATCAATAAGTGCTTCAAGTCCTTTTCACGTTCAGCAAGCAATTTTGCGTCATCTGCATATAACAGGCTGTTAATGAGTCTTCCTCCAATCTTGATGCCCCATTCTTCTTCATACAGTCCAGCTTCTGGGATTATTTGCTCAACACACAAATTGAATAGGCATGGTGAAACGATACAACCCTAACACACACCTTTCCTGACTTTAAACCACGAAGTATCCCCTTCTTCTGTCCGAACAACTGCCTCTTGAGCTGTGTACAGGTTCCTCATAAGCACAATTAAGAGTTTCTGAATTCCCATTCTTCGTAATGTTATCCATAATTTGTTATGATCCACACAGTCGAATGCCTTTGCATAGACAATAAAACACAAGTAAACATCTTACTGGTATTCTCTGCTTTCAGCCAGGATCCATCTGATATCAGCAGTGATATACCTGGTTCCATGTCCTCTTCTGAATTTGGCTTGAACTTCTGCCAGTTCTCTGTCAATATACTGCTACAGGCACTTTTAAATGATCTTCAGCAAAATTTTACTTGCATGTGACTTCAGGACAACATGGCACTATAGGCAGAAACACCATGCCATCCCTCCACAGTGAAGATCCAAAAAACTAAGCCAAACAGAGAAAATAGCAATCCTGAAACCCTAAGCATCAAATGAAGAGATAAAGAACTCAGCCAAGCACCGAATGGAATAAGAAACTGACAGAGAACAGAGAGTGAGGAGAGATACATGCAGAGGTCCCCTATCAGGTAACACAGCACGGATCTGCCATCTTGGACTCCTATCAAAGACCAGAGTACAGGGGGTACAAGAAAGGAGCTTCACAGAGCTTCCAGCAGAAGACAGAACAACCAGTAACCAGCAATATACGCTTTCCCACCCCCAACCCTTCTTCACCCCCACCTGGCCTCCTCTGCTTCTTGCGGCCACAGTTTCTTGGCCGGGAAGCATGAGCTTCACGCTGGTGTCACCTGGATTCCATCCGCCCACACATCCGCCAGTTCCCTAAGTTCCGTTTGTTGGCTGCTGGTGTTGCTTTTTTCCACTATTTAGATTTGTTCCTTAACTCGCACCGCCTCACCCTCCTTTCTCTCAAATGCCTGGCTCCATGTGCCATCTTTGCTTCTTCCTGAAGGCTGCGAAATGCCGTTAGAATTTGAGAGTGCTTCCCAGCCTGTGCTACCACGCTGATGGGATTCTGGGGCTTTTTTCTGTTTGTTTTGAATTGTTTGTTTGTTGGTTTTCTTTTTCTATTCTTGAATTGGGAGCCCATTCTAGCTGGGCAGTACTAGGTGGCTTGGGACCTATCCCCTCAGTTTGCACAGGTGAGCAGAGGGATCCCTGAGGGTGTTCCTTTTTTCTTTTTTGGGGGGAGGATTTATGTTTTGGGGGGATGTTTCTTGTTCTTTTTTTAAATTTGTTTGTTTTGTTTTCTTTTCCCTATTTTTCCCTTTTTGTCTTTCTTCATTACTCAGTTTTTCATCTCTCTTTAATTTCCTTCTCTTCCTGTCCCCTGAATACCTGGTGCTGAGTGACACCTCTACACTTTCTAGCTAGGCTGTACTTCACTGCCTGGGAGCAACTTCCCCAGACCTCACAGCTGTGCCGGTGGGATCCTGGGAGCTTTGTTTTTCTTTTTCCTGTCTAATTTTAATTTATTCATTTTTTCTTTTCTTTTATTTTTTCTTCTTCTTCTTCTCCTTTTTGTTTTTCTCCATTTCATAGTCTCTCATCTCTCCATTCCAACAGCAAGCTCCCCAAGCACTCTTTTTTGTTTCTTTGTAAGTTTTTGGCATCTGTTCCTCTCCACTCTCCTCTCTTCCATACCCATCTTAGCTCCACACATCACTATCTCCCCCCTCCATCCTGCATACCCACACTGTGCACTGAACATCACACCACCAAGCAGCCTAGGCACGGCCTACCATAACCTGCCCTGAACTGACTACTGGCCCACCCTGGAGGCCTTAGTAAGTGCCACAAACAACCCATCCCAGCAACTCCTCTCCAGCTAGACCTGTCATGCTGTACCATATCGGAGCAACTGAGCCTGACAATTGGAGAAGGAGGTGAAAAGTATCATGCCCACAGATGAGCAAACAACAAAGAACACACCCCGCCTGCTCAGACATAGCCAAATTAAAAAAAAAAAAGGACAAAACAAACAAATCTGCAATCAATAAAGGGGAAAAATAACTTCCGAATTCCCTGAAGACAGCAGACAACATCAAAACGTTTACAAAAACAGGTCAGGATGGTTTCAGTAGGCATCCAAAATAAAACACCAGATGACTTCCCAGTAGAAGAAAAGGCACTAGAACCACCCGATAGGGAATTCAAATCTCTAATATTCAGAGCTATCCAAGAGTTGAAGCAAAAAGCAGACAAAAATGAGGAAAAAATAGACAAATTCACAGAAAAGGCAGATAAATTCATGGAAAATACAGACAAAAAAATGGAAGAATTCAGGACAATAATGCATGAACAAAATGTCAAAATAAATTCACAACTAGAAATCATACAAAAACAACAATTAGAAATCCAAAAGATAAACAACAAGATTTCAGAAAGGGACAGTGTCATAGAAGGGCTGAGGAGCAGGTTTGAAAAGACTGGAGGCAGAATCAGCGAAAATGAAGACAAACACTTGGATACAACTCTGTCTGAGGAAAAATGAGAAAACAGAATGAAGAAAAATGAAGAGACCCTGAGAATTATGTGGGATACAATCAAAAGCAAAAATCTGCGAGTGATCAGAGTTCTAGAACAAGGGGAGAAAACAGAAAACACAGAGAGGATCACTGAAGAATTGCTGACAGAAAACTTCCCCTATATCATGAAAGATGAAAATCTGGCCATCCAAGAAGCTCAAAAAACCCCATATAAGACAGATCCCAAAAGAAAATCACCAAAGCATATCGTAATCACACTCGCCAAAACCAAAGACAAACAAAGAATCCTGAGAGCAGCTTGAGAAAAATAAAAAGTCACATACAGAGGAGAAACAATAAGACTAAGCTCGGGTTATTCGGCAGAAACCATGCAGGCAAGAATGCAAAGGGATGATATATATAAAACCTTGGAAGAAAAAGATTGCCAGCCAAAAGTAATATATCCTGCAAAACTCTCGTTCAAATAAGATGGCAAACTTAGGCTATTTCCAGATAAACAGAAATTAAGGGGTATGTAAAAACCAAACCAAACTTACAAGACTTATTAAAGGGAGTCCTTCAATCTGAGA